>NC_068415.1:3978371-3993371 GCF_023724105.1 Carassius gibelio
TATGTATTTGATTTGCATATTAAATACATAACCCCAATTTTAAAACAAGCACACTAATATATTTCATGTGAAGCATATTTTTAAATCATGCATTAATTAAACAGGTAAGAAAAAGGTAAGATTTCTATACTCAAAAAAATCATGGCAGTTTATAAATTACTTTGCATATATTTTATTATATTTAATAAAAATGCATTCATACAAATAGATTAGAATTAGCGTAAATCTTTTAATTGTGAAAACAATTGAATTTATTCAGTTAAAAATAATGGCTATCTGTGGAACAATCAAATATTCAACGAGTTAATTCAATTAACCCTTTAAATGCCACCACCCATTTTTTTATATAGATGTAAAAAGTGCACTTTTCAAACTTAAATTGTTCTAATTAATGGTTGCTTAGGAATACAGACCTAAGGTTAGACTCTATTTAAGAAGACAATCTGCAGATTATTGCAGGAATCATTTCAAAATATTAAAGTATCAAAAAGTAAAAGAACTTTAAATTTACTGTTAAGAAACTGCACTGTACCATTTTTATTTTATTTTATATAAAATAACTTTTTCTAAATATTTTTGAATCCAAAGTTGCTATAAAATGAAAGCCTCATGTCTAAATACGTTATGTTCCAAATTTGAAGTTGATGTAAAAAAAAAAAAATTGAGGTTCTAGAGATTTTATTTAGGGTGTTATATCACAAACAACCACTGGGTGCCATCAAAACCCCATTGAATTTTTTCATGCATTTTTGTGTCTCAAATGTCTAAATATCTCTGTCATTATTATCTATCATAAAATAACCACCAAATATGGAATCTTGAGACTCAGACCTTTCCAACAACATGCATTTTGTCAAGATTATAAAAAGCTTTGATTCTAAAAGACCATAATACCTTTTGTGATATGACACCTGACCTGACTCCTCCCACTAAAGGGAAGGAGACTGCCAAAAGATATTAAAGTACCTTTTCCATGGTAATGCAATGTCCGATTTCAAAATGGTTTTCACAGGATGAATTTTGAGGCTTTAAGTTTTCAAATAATATGAAAGTTATGAGTATTACTAAGATATGTGACAGAGAAAAAAGACAATAAAAAAAGAGAGCCAACAGTTGGTTGCCAAATATACAGGTATATATTGAATGAGTAAATGTTCAAATCTGAGTGAATCTTTTGGTGAACAAACTCAAAAGTGAATCAAAATCTAGAAGTACTTAATAATAAATGAAGACAGGATACCCATGAGTGGAGGACAGTTAGATTGAGTGTATTACCTGACGTTTTCGTGGCGGTACATATACATGGTGTTGAACTGCTGAGCATCTGATTTCTGATTGGCTCCTTTCTTCATGCCCTGAAGCATCTCATCTGCTATGTGCTTCGGCAAGATGGACAACAGCAATTCCTCCTATACACGCACAAAAAACATATAGTATATAAAAATATGTATCTACATGGTTGTGATTATGCACTTTTATTAACAATAATATAACAAATAAAGAATTGCAATGTCTTATCTTATGAATATTCATCAGAGCTAGATTCAAATGTATATTTCTAATTTAGTGGAGCTTCAACAGGTGTATCTAAAGTCTGAAATATTGTCCTGGCTCTAGTTTTACAAGCAGAAGAGCGATGTGGGATTTCGGGAGTTTGATCGCAGAGCGCATTTGTCTCTTGATGCCGTTGCCATAGTGAGTTAAACCTGTCATCCCTGCTCTGATTGGCTGGATGCACTCAACTCCCAGAAGCCCCCACTGCTTCTATGGCATTCTGGGATTAATAGGGTCTCTGGAGACCAGGTGACAACATGAGAAAGGGATGCTGACAGAAACTGCTGTACAGATAGACTGGTGTTAGCAAGGATTCCATTAACACTTAATAGCAAGTCTGCTTAATGCATAAATGTAAACCTGGAACACAAAACCAGTCTTAGGTTGCTGGTGTATATTTGTAGCAATAGCCAAAAAAAAAAAAAAAAAACACATTTTATGGGCCAAAATTATTGATTTTTCTTTTATGCCAAAAATTATTAGGATATTAAGTAAAGATCATGTTCCATGAAGATATTTACTTCATTTTTGATAAGTAAAGCCATGGAAGCTAGGAGGAATTCATCTGGATAACTTCCCAGGGAACACACGTTAGGAGAAAGTTGTTAGCCTGAATGCAATTTAAGTCGCTTTGGATAAAAGTGTCTGCTAAATGCATAAAAAAATTAAAAAAAAATTCTGTATTTAGATTTTTTTAGCACCCTCAGATTCCAGATTTTCAAATAGTTGTATCTCAGCTAAATATTGTCCTATCATAACAAACCATGCATCAATGGAAGGGTTATTTATTCAGCTTTCAGAAGATGTATAATTTTTAATTTTTGTTGACAACTAGCAAATAGTGGGGCTGTTTTGAAAATATTGTCCTGTCTATTAATTATGTCACTAATAACTTACCCTCATGTTGTTCCAAACCCGTAAGACCTCTGTTTATCTTTTATGTCATAAGGGTTTTCATAATTATTAAATCAGTAGTCTTTATGCTCTTAAATAAGTCATTCAATAAGCATTTGTGCATGATATAATATATTATATACGTCTTTGTGCAGACCTCAAATTAATTGTTTAGTAAATATATCAGTCTTTATGCAAATCAATGTTACTTTTTGTCAATGTAACTAATGTCTGTATTGCACTTTAGTGATATATGTTTATATATAAAACCGATCATAAAACTAGGTTTAGTATGTACTGTGTGACCAACATAAAATAATGTGTGGTGGCAAATTTGGGCTCTTGGGTCTTTAGTGTTGCTGCTGTCACAATAACAGTAGCCTGGGGATTGACTTCATTACTGCAATAAGAGTGACAACAGAACACCTGCTCTCTCTCTCTGTGTGTGTGTGTGTGTGTGTGTATGTGTGTGTGTGTGTACAGTGTGTCCTTGTCTCTAGTTCTGCTCAGATGTGCCAATAACAGGTAACAGGACACAAGGGCCTCAGAGCAGAGCTCCACCACTGAGCCCAATTAGAGTATCTCGGTGCGTTCATTACTCACACACTTCACATGGCACAAAATCCCTACAAAAAGCATCCGGTGCACTTAAAATCCTTTTTCATTCAAAAGAAAATTTGTATTTGGGAATGCATTTGTGCATGTACCTGTTGTTGACTCTGTTCCTTCAGCGTAAGATTGACTTCCAGAGATTGTTTGGCCTCGAGGAACGCTGTGCGGTATATACGGTCGGCCATGAAATATGACATCATGCCCACAAACATGGCAGCAAAATACAGCATCAGATTCGCCACCAGCTATGGGGAATAACACACTCACGTCACTTTTGTGAGAATACACACACTCCAGCTGCACCGAACATGGTTTTATTTACATGGAAAATAGAATGAGGGATGTTTTTGAGTCGTGACTGAGTCTGACCCATGACATCAGTGTGAAATCATCCTATCAGATCCTTCCATGAGCTCAATGTGCATGACATGAAACACGTGAGATGTTGCTCCCACAACCCTGTGCTGTCATGCATTACAGTTTTGGAGACTATCCCTAAAAAATACAGTATAATAATGTGAAATATTATTACAATTAAACATTTTTTGTAATTTAATGTAATTTATTCCTGTGATCAAAGCTGAATTATCAGCATCATTACTCCAGTCTTCAGTGTCACATGATCCTTCAGAAATCAGGATAATATGCTGATTTACTGCTCAAAAACAATTCTTACTACTGTTGAAAACAGTTTGACTGTTTACTACAGTCAAACTATTGTTTAAGGATTTTTGGGGCAGTTGTGGCCTTATGGTTAGAGAGTCTTATAACCCATAGGTTGTGGGTTTGAGTTTCTGTACTGACAATCTGGTGGGGGGACAATCCCTGCTCCGGATGTGTGTTCACGGCTTGTGTGTGTGTACTTGGATGGGTGAAATGCAAAGCACAAATTCTGAGTATGGGTAAGAGTACACACGTCATTTCCTTTCCTATTTGAGCATATATCTGAAATATCATTTTTTGTACCATTATAAATGACTGTACTGTCACTTTTGATTATTTTTTGATGAGTCCTTGCTCAATAAAACTATTCATTTCTTTAAAATAAAAAATAAAAAACTTTCTGACCTGTAGTGCATCTGTAAATTATAGTATAAAAAAATCTAATTTCATACGAAATTGAAAATAAAATATTATATGATAATATAATGTAAAATTATATTGTTTAAATATTATATAAAATAGCTACTATCATTGAATCTCATTTTTTATTAATTTAATGCATCCCTGCTAAAAAAAAAAAAAGTATTAATTTCTTTAAATAAAAACAAAACCCCTGACCAGTAGTAGTGCATAAATAAATTAGAAAGATATCTACAAATTTTATTTTAAAATTGAAGTAAAAAAAATATAATTCAAATATAATTCAAAATAAAACACATTCATAAAATATTAAATATATGAAATACTATTTTAGATATTATAATCAACTCAATTTAAGTATGATTTTCAGAAATTAAGTTATGGAAAGTCCCCACAATTCACAGAGACACTGTGTGTGTTACCTGTCTGATCAGCACTGTTAACTGTAGTTTGTCTTGGTGTCTTTGCGCTACGGTGAATCCCAGCAGTAGCGTGTGCGCGCAGCACGAGAGCGCGCTCAGGAGCGCGATGGGCGCGAGAGGCAGCGGGAGCGTGAGGAAGAAGGAGAAGAGGAAGAATGTCTGCCATCCAACGGTGTCACCGGCCGCGTAAAATCCCGCGAAGTTCAAACTGAAGTAACACAGCACGTGGATCGTGATGAGCAGCCAGAGCGCGTACGGCACAAGGACACGGGTCACGGACTCCGGCAGCAAACGGAACCGGTACAAAATATAGAGCAGAATATCCGACGCGAGCCCACCTGCCGCCACCGCGAGCGTCTTCAGTTTATCATCAGAGTAAACCACCGCGCACATGATGACGACATAACCGTTAAATAGTGCCGCGAACACGATCAGCACCAGTAACGTCTCCTGCCTCTGCCGCAGAAAATACGTCTGATAAACTTTCTCCAGAGACTCCGGTGTAAACTTGAGACGCATGAAACGCAGCAGAGAGCGCGAGCCGCCACGCGCCGCCTTTATCTCGCGCGCGCCTCCGCCAGTGTGCGGTTCCGTTACGGTAACCGGCCCGTCCTGAGTCCCGTTCACCGACATACTGGAGCTCTAGTAAGGTTTGACGTGTAATACTGCCGTCTGTTGAAGATCCGTCACGGTTGTCCGAGTTTATTCCGCTCGGGTTTGAGTAGAAACGCACCGGAGAGATTCAGTCTGTCATTCCTTAACGATCCCAGGCTCCGTTTCCATGACGAACACATCCCGAACTGCTCTCCCACATCCTAAAAATGCAACAATAACAGAACAGAAACGAATTAATGCTTTAGTTTCCTTATTTATTTAATATTTTGTTAAAATTTGAAGATATCAAAACTAGTGCTGTCAAACGATTCATCTTATCCAGTCGCTTATAAAATGTAGGCTATGTGTAAACTGTGTACAGGCCTATTAATTATGTAGGTCTATATTTAAATACACACACATACGGTATATATTTTAAAGCATTGTTTTTTTTTTATCAACACTTGAATATAAGTAGGTTTCATAAAAAATGAATAATTCTGAGCAAAAAGTTGAGAAAATCGCATTTTATCAAAAACTATGGATAATATTCAGTATGATTATCAAAGCATAAATTCAGGGAATCACTTCCATCAATACCGCATAATTGTTTTATATGCATTTGTTTACATAAGAAATCGCTAATTTCTCTGTCCTGTTAATGTTTGTTTTTGTTCGGGAGGTATTGTACTCGTTCAGAAGATTTGTAATAGCGCCCCCGAGTGTATAACAGTAAAAACACAAAAAGCCGTAAAACCTCATCGATGGCGGGGAAGCGTTGTCTTCTAAATGACGAGATAACTCGTCAGTGGTGGGGAAAGAGGTACATTTACACAGAATACACATGCGATTAAATGCAATTAATTGCGATTAATCATTTGAGAGCGATAATGTGTGTGTGTGTATATATATATAATAAATTAAATCACACACACACACACACATATATACATATGTATATATATATATATATATATATATATATATATATAAATATGTACACGTGTGTATTTATACATACATAACACATATGCACAGTACATACTCATATATTACGTAAACAAAAACTTTTATTTTATTTATTTATTTATTTATTTTATTTTAATCGCGATTAATCTTT
The DNA here is from genome assembly GCF_023724105.1 of Carassius gibelio. NCBI lineage: Eukaryota > Metazoa > Chordata > Actinopteri > Cypriniformes > Cyprinidae > Carassius > Carassius gibelio. The sequence goes on from NC_068415.1 coordinate 3,984,651, forward strand.
GGCAGCACTAAACGTCATTCATACATTACATAATGCCTAATGTCAGCAGTCATCTTGAGCAAGCCTACGATAGCTAACACTAAAAAAAATAATTTAAAATAAAATTATGATTTATTACACATAAAATTTATTTGATTTAGTTTATTATTAATTGATGTGCATATTTACAAAAATGATCGCCTTCAAAAAGTTCACAAAAAATAGCATTCGCCTCAACAGGTAACCATAGAAATACAATAGAACGCTGGTCGATGGATTTGTTTTGTTTATTGCCTGTCACATTAACCAAATTTATCTAGGCTAGGCACCATATATATACATATACATACATACATATATATATATATATATATATATATATATATATATATTTATATATATATATATATATATATATATATATATACATATTTATATATATAGAAATAGAAATATATGAAGAATTGTTACAAAGATTTTGCCATACAACAGTAACTACAGCTGTCAAGCTTAATAAATAAATATTAAAAACATTAAATATATAAATAATCTACAAATTTATTTTTGTCTGAAATAATTCTGATTATAACATTAACGATAAAACAAAGTAAATCTTTCAATGTTATACCATTTGACCAATAAAAAATTAATGAACAAATTTGCATCTTACCTGATTTAAGTGGAGACTTGATTTGTATGCTACCACTGTTATTGTGGCAAAATACAAATATGTCTTTACATTCTAAAAAAAAAAAGGCTATAAAATTCTAAAGTACTGAAATTAACTGAATATTAAGTGATATTTACAATTACTTCTGTTAAAGGCAGATATTCCATGTTGTAGGTTTGGTAAACAATCCATATATCACCGAAGGCTTTCTAATAACCTTCATGTAAGACTGTCAGTATCCTCACTGTACCTCATCTACAAACAATAACTCTCTCTCTCTCTCTCTCTCTCTCTCTCTCTCTCTGAGACAGTGTTGCTGTAACCAAACATAAACTCTTTCCAGGTTGCTACAGTGTGTTCTCTTGTGAGTAAAAGGTTCATGCCTGAGGGAACTAGAGAAATATATTGTCGCACTAAGTTTTCCATTCTAAAATATGTTGAAATGATCCACATATTTAAGGCTACTGTTTATGTTCATGCAATAGTACTGTTTATTCCTGTTTGTTTACAATGTTTTTGCATAGAGTCATTATTCAAGCCTCAGTAGTATTTCAAAGGTATTCCTCATTTCCATGCTGGTGGTCTGCTCCCTCTGGTGGCCCTTTTTTCACACTTTATCATACTTCACAGGTATGTTTCTGCGTCAGCATGAATGGAAATAGTGCTGTTTTGTTTGTATGCAAACATTTAACTTTTATTTCCCAATTAAGAAAGTTAATATCCTCTGCAGGGATGCTGGATGGAGTTGTTGTCCTCAAGGCAACTCATACACATGGGGGCAGCAAACTCTCAGATTAGATTTTTTTTAACACAATGTGACCTGTAGGAGGAAAACTTGTAAACAGGAGAATGCCACATAATATGATTGAATGGATGATTCATTTGTATAGAGCTTTATTGTGTATTGTTGTACACCCAGAGCAAGGTGTGTGGAGTCTCAAGATCAATATCATTTATTTATCTTTTATATAGCCAGGAAAATCCCATTGAGACATCACAATCTCTTCTTCCAGTGAGACCTGGCCATGATGAAGATGTATATTGTTGTAGACCTATATTGTTTGATGAAACACATTTTTTTAAAACAATCAATTACTATACTGTATGTGATTTAATTTTATATCTTCTTCCAGTGCCTTTGTATTCATAGTATGAGATTTTAGGAAAGAAATCACTGGTCAGAATTTATTTTGAGTTTACGAATAAAATATGGAAAAGGGGAGAAGACAAGAAAATGCGGGCTAAGTTTAATATAGATACTGGATAATAAAAAATGTAAAAAAATATTCTAAAAAGATGTATTTATTAGGATGACCAAACATACTTGTGCTTTCTGAAAATAAAATATTTCATGCATTATATTAGTCTAGAACATGAACCATTTACAAGATTTCTTCATGATAATGAAACAGAGATGACATTACGTTCCAATTCATTGAAAGTTTCTGTATATTTTACACATTTTTGTTTATTTTTTTCCACAGGTGATCACAGAAGATCACAGATATAAATTTTACTTCCTCCACATTTGAGATATAGCCTAGGCTAACGCAGTAGTTTGTACAACTTTAGAATATCCCAAAGGGTTTAGAATAAAAATACTCACTAGAATTCTGTATAAAGTACATTCAGAATGTTTGACAAATTCAACATCGTAAATGAGTCATAATAGAAAAACATTCACACATAATATCTGTGAACAGGAAAAACAATCAACATCATTTTTCTTAGAATCCAGTCATCTTATAAACATTTCACAGAAATAGAATAAAATAAATGATCATATGAATCAGTAGAGTGGTTTCTAATAAAATCTAAATTAAAAACATTCATTGTGTCATTGCCATGCACCTTTGCAAGTAGCCGACGTTTAACTCTACATATGCTTGCATTTTACAGACATGAGTTTTTGTTCAAGAGCTGGGATTATTTTACTTTAGACAAGAAAAAAAACTAAAAATGATATTAAGATATCAGTGCCACAAAAATTATTACATTACATCTGGGGGCTTTTGTTTTTTTTGTTCTCTGATATTCAGTAGATTGTAAGATCACTTCAGTGCCCTCTGATGTCTCTGTTACGTGGTTCATGACTCAAACCAAAGTTCACTGACTGTCGCTCACAGGTGATTCCATGAGGAACTGCGGCGTTCTCTGCAGGTCAGAGCGGGTAGTGCGGCACGCTGATATGCTGGTGAAACGCGCCGTGGTGAGCGCCGTACAGCAGCTCCGGAGACGCACCGCTCAGGCCCGTGCACAGCGGCTCATGGTTGCTCAGGACCGTGGACAGATACTTGGCCTCTTCTGTGAGTCTTTTCACCTCTTTCCTGAGTGCCGCATTTTCCTTCTCCAAATTCTCACTCTCCTAGAGCACGAACAGAAAAGAAAAAACATTTAATAATGCACATTTCCTGAAGAATATGTACACAGTAACAAAAAACAAAATCTGTAAAATTTATAGTAAGAAATTGGCAGCTGTGGTTGCCAGAATTTTACCCTAAAAATTGAGTATCAACATTTTAGGGGTTAGCGGATTTAACTTAAATTTACAGTTACAAACTGTTATTCATTAACTTATATAATGTTAATATACCAACCTAGTACTGAAATCTGTTTTGTACCTTTATAATATATACTGATAACAATCAAATTCAGGTGGTGATGAGAAAGCCACAATGAACCAAAGCTCACCACAAGCAGCTTTTCCACAAGCTGAGAAGGCCAATACTAATAGATTATTAAATATATAGAGTGAGAGAGGGCGCACAATGTCATTCGCACAAACACTAAACACCATAATGGTGACATACATGCAACTGAAATATGCAATAAACATTAATATAACAACATTAGATGTAACATACAACCCTACTAAACATAACTGATAAGAAAAAACAAAGAAGAAACATATATTTTTTTAAAAACATCAAATTCGAAAAGCAACGCAGGGAATCTTGGGAATGTCAGTTTACGGGGTTTTCACTGTAAATTATACATTCTTTTTCAACTTTCAAAAATGGTATTTTAGCCTAAAAATACATGAAATGTCTATTAGAGTATATTACAGTGTATATAGTAGGGGAACTTACTGTTAACCATTTAAAAGGTTTTTACTGTAGCATTGTCACAGTTATTTACCATTAAATACATAATAATTTTTTACATTATACATTCTGCAGGACATGAATTTCAAGTTTCGTCCTCTAGAGGTCCTCACAGTTATAAACAGTTATAAACTTTCTACCTTACTTGTGGGCTTTTTATAATCCTCAGTAATTCTGGTTATTGAATATTCAAGATTTCAAGTTGTACATTTGTTAACCGTTAACGTTCCTATTTACATATTTATAAAGTCAATAACACTGATTGGTCGAATAGGCAAGTAGCCTACTTTAATTATTCATGTGCTCTGGACAGTCACAGAATGTTTCACAAACGTTTCACACACATTTATCTGTAAGAGACTGAAAGATAAATGGAAATATCAAATGTTATGAAAAATATTTTCACAATTAGGTAAGTAGTTGTTCATGAGTTAAGAACTCTTTGGTTTATGATTGGTCATCTGTTGTTAAACAACTGATGTTGTAACGTTCTTCTTTATCTATTCATGAGGTCATTAATTCTGAATGGACAAACAGGCATTGAACCTATTTTGATAACTGCATGATAATCCAATTGTGAAAATGTTTACCATAGCATTTTTTTTTTCAGAGAGAAGCTGGAACAAAACAAAGCATAGGACTACAGAGCCTGTGAATAATTTATGAGGTAAGCAGTGTTTGGTTTACAACTGGTTGTCTGATGCCTATAGATTTGTAAATATGTTACCGCTCTTATTTACAGATTTGTGAGTTAAATAAAGTTTGATTTTTTTTTTCAGTCTCTGAAACAAAGCGTTCAAAATATTCAGTTTACTGTCAAATCTTATAAATAATTAATGAAGTTGCTACTAATTGGTTGTCTATTGCGAAACATCTCAACTGTTAACCTAAGGTTTGTCACAGTATGTAAAATATTTATAAAATGCTCAAAAGTCAAGTCATTTGTATTTGTATTGCACTTTTTAAAATGCATGATGTTTCAAAAGAACTTTTAGAGAAAATAAAACATCTTAAAACCCAAAAGAGCCCCCAAGATGTGAAACAAATGAGGAAGCATCCATGACTCATCTGCATTGAACTCTGATATAGCTACATAAATGTCCAAAGGTAAAATTTCAACTGGCCACATGTCTAATAATAATGGACTTGAAATAGATGAGTGCATACATATGTTTAGTGGGCATTATGTTTAGGTACTCTTGGGGGTCATGATGGTTCCCGCTCAGCGGCGTCACCGGCCTGTATTCTGCAACACGACTAGCTGCTCCACTGCCTTCCAGTCACTCTAGGGTAAAAACCCTCTGACAAGCGTCATTCAACTTTATCTGCCCACGGTCCATAGCGACACCTTACCAGAAATGACAGCTGAACACTCCCCCTGACAGCCCACGTTTCTCAGGCAGGCCTCAACTAAAAAACACAGCATGAGAAGACACTACAGGAAACGTGTCATACGGAGGGAAATTTCAGCTTCCTGTTTATCGAGCTAAGCGTGAAGAGCGAAACCACATACTACACTGAACTCAGAACAGTCTCCCTTAAACAGAATAGGTGCATCAGTTTCCTCTGTAGCATTTTCAACTTTGGACTTGTTTTTGTTTGTCAAAGATATTTCATATCTTTGGATTTGAATAATTAATCATAAAAATAATCTGTAATGTTGATATGTACAGTGAATTTACACAAGCACTGAAATTGTTTTTTGTAGAAATAGAAATTGTTAGTAAATTTCACAATTAATCATAAAGAAATTGCAAGTAACACTTTGAGTTAAATGTGAAACTTTGTATTAGACGGACTGAAATAATATTTCTTCATACACATACTACAATAATATTTATTTAACTATTATTTATTTATGACAAAAATATTTTTTGACACAAAATTAACATTTTTAACTACTGGGGTTTTCCTTCACTTTTCATTTTAAAATGCAAATAGATTATTATTGTTAACTTAAACAAAAATTAAATTTTTGTTAATTAAAATAAAGCTGAACTCAAATAAAATATGAGTATTTGATAAAAAAAGAAAAACTTATTTGAATGCTGTCTTACATAAATAAATTTTCTCTAATCTAATCTAATAGAAATATTAAAAAATACAAATGACTAAACGACTAAACTAAATTACTAAAACTAAGAGTATAAAAATTAAATGCTATTCAAAATATTAATACACACTATAATAATACCAGATACACACAAGAGTCATGACCGTTACTTGATCAAATGTTATGTGTTTAATTAAGCATAGTCGGTGTAAGCACTCAGCTAAGCTTATGTGTGACCTATATGTGCATTTCTCAATAATTATGCAACCTCAAACTTGTAATGATATGTGTTTCCTGGTAAGTGGTATGTGCCGGTCAGGACAGCATCTCCCACTCTGCGTTTAACCAGTTCAGTTCAAGGGAATTCGCATGAGGTCAATGTGTGTGTTTTATCAGATCACTGATGCTGAGAACTGCAGCGGGGGCTGTCAGGAGTCTGACAGCAGGTCAGCTAGCTAATCAAACGTCTTGCTTTCTGTGAGAAAAAAGCTTCAGTTTTCTTTGACATCTGTGCATTTTCTGTAAATCAGACCCGATCTCATTCTCAAGCAGAATCCACTCCAATGACTAGTATACTCTCTCTCTCTCTCTCAAAAAAAGTAGACTATGAAGCTGTCAGAGGGGAAGTACACTAACAAAAGCTAAAAGCTTATTTTCCTCGAAATAGTACATATTTACCTTAAAGTATAATTAGATTTTTAGCGTATGTGCCCACTGCCCAGACAAATGCACAGCCTTTCAAAATTGACATTTCATATCTTGTACGAAAGGAGTGCTCAGCACGTGCACAATGCAAATATTCATATATTTTAAGTTTTTGTGCTTTTTCTCTCCATGGGTTATGAGTGATAAAAAATGTCTTTGTACTCGAGTGTATATCAGAGAAAAATCCAGCTATATGGAAGACCAAAGGTGCTAAAAGTCTTTAAACAGAACACTTGGAATTTGACCGTGTCAGTATGCACTGTTCGTTCACGTTAACATGCCAATTTTTAATGTGATTCTTTTGTGACTGTGTTATTACAATGCACAGTTGTGCCTTGTTTTGCTAAAGTAGCCTTTACATAGTTACATATTAGTACCTAAAGCAGGGCTCATCAACCCTCTCTGAATATGTCCTCTGAAACGCATTAGAGCGGACATAAATATGATCACTCATACCACAGGAGGAGGTATGGGCTGCATTCTAGACTAAACTGCACAAGAGTTGTCACCAAAGAAATCTGACAAAAACTGTCATAAATGTTTTTTCTTTTGCTCAGATAGTGTCATTATAGCATATTTTTTCAGGCTAGATCAACCAGTGTGCATGCACAGTCCTAAGTTTGTATAGCGTCCAGGACTTTTAACGGCAGCTGCACTGACTGTACAGATTCATGATTGGTTCTTTCATTCAGAAAGCCAGTGGCCATATTGAACGTAGCATTTTTTCCCATTCAAAACTATACGAGTGTCATGTCTTGGGTATTCTATAGTCTTTGTTAAAAGTAAAAGTGCAAACTTGTCTTTCCAGTGCTGATGTTGCGAGCTCTCCTATTGCAGACTTTGATATTTTAATGAGCTCATAATTAATTAAATGCAAAGCTTATATTTGATTTCGTTGAAGTGAACTGAAATTTAAATATAGTGTGGGAATTGAAGATCTGGTTTATATCCGTTTTGCGATGGCACATTTATGTGGCAAAGTGTAAATGGAAACATTTTAACAAATTAGTTTGATATCCGAACAGCTAAAACGCATTAATGACCAGGTATAAACAGGCCCAAAGTGTATATATTAGTACCTTTTGAAAGGGTAATGCCTCAGGTTTGTTTTGGAGTGTAGAAGTCTGTTGAATTTAAAGGTGTAGTTCACTCCAAACTTAAAATTCATCCCCATGTTGTTTCAAATTTGTTAGATTTTTTTAGTGCAACACAAAAGGAGAAATTTTGGAGAATTTTGGGAATGCCATATAAAATTTTGACAGGAATGAAAACAAGGCTGTGAAGGATAGGAGTACAGTGCGTTTAATGAATTGTAGCTTACTGTTGTTCAATGACATACCGATAGTTCAGCTGATGAAGATTTTTAGTAGACAAAAACTCTATAAAACTCTTTTGAAACTAGTGAATTACGAAGATTACAATGATCTTGATCTCATAAAGTCTAAGGCTATCCTTTAAAGCCACATTTTCATCCATGTTAAATTCAATATGGTGTCTCATCTGACTATAATAGGTCTTCTGAAGCCAACAACTGAAGTTTTCATTCAATTATTATATACTCTCAGCCGCAGCTTTCAAATCTCATATTTTCATATACTCATTTTCAAACTGTGTTTGATGTGTTAACAGGGCTCAAAATGGAACGTGACATTCAAAATTTGAATTTGCAGAAACATGAATGAAAACATCTAGTTTTGTGTTTCGAACAGTCACGCAGGTCTGGAACAACATGACAGTGAACAAAGAACTTTAATCGTTGGTTGAACTATCCATTTAATTCAACCAAAAATAAAGATTCTTTATTGGCATTGATGGTCCTATGAAGAACCTTTTATCATCCATGGAGCCTTTCAAATGCACAAAAGGTTCTTGTTGCACAAGAAAGTTCTTCAGATGATTAAAATGTTCTTCACACTGAGATACAAATTCTTTTTGTTTTAAGATCTGTTCACATAAAGAAGAATCAAAAATGCATCGCTGTGAAAACCCCCTTTATTTTTAGAAGTATAGGATCTATTCTTGAAGCTGATGTAAAGATGAGCTTTACTGCAGTGGGTCTGTTCTGCTGAGTTCCTGGAACAGCATGTGCTTCGATCAGAGGAGTGAAAGGACATGAGTAATAGCAGAGGGAAACACCCATATAACACAGATGCTGAATGAAAGTGATAGAGGGTTTTGGCTTTGACTAAAAGCCATATGCGATCCAAACG
>NC_068415.1:3995871-4188371 GCF_023724105.1 Carassius gibelio
CAGCTGTATTTTATGTTTCTTTTATATATATATATATATATATATATATATATATATATATATATTATATATATTTTTACGTAAATAACAAAATATTTGCAATTTGTACATTTTTTTTTAATTGTGTATATATATAAATGTTTATATTTTATACATTTTATAAATATTTTACATTATATATAAAACAATTATATGCATTTCTTATCTCTTTTATTGTATTTTGAAATAACTTATTACATTTTAAACAAATTTATCTATATTGTTTGTCATTATAAATGTAAATTAAGTAATGTTTTATTTGCAGGGAAATTGGTGAAGTGTGTTTGTTTGTATGTGTGTTTGCATGGTGCTGGTTGAGTCTCTCTTACCTGTTTATTGCCCGGTGAGGGAGATTTGGTGTAGCTGGAGTCGTTGTTGTCAGAGCCCTGAGCCATGCCACTTCAGTCTCTGTGAAACCTTTGACCTCCTTCAGCGTCTGTCTTCTGACGGTGTCTTTCTATCAGCCTGTTTAACTATCTATCTGTCTGTCTCAGTCTATGTGAGACTGCATGTGTTCAGAAGAGAGATGTGAACTGATCGCGGTCCACTGAAGAATGAGTAAAGACTGCAACACTCACACTCTTTCTTTTCTTGCTCTGCTTCACTCCCCCTCTCTCTCTCTCTTCGCCCTGCCTAATTAGCGATGTGTGATGTGGTAGTTAGAAAACCTCTACTGCACTAGACTGGAAGTCACATGCTTCCTGGAAACTTTGCATAAAGCTTCTTATCCGCAGCAGAGCTAAAGAGCTAATGAACCTTCACAAACAGTACAGAAAGATGAATGGAGTATCACATTGTCTCCACATGCACTGTGTCCACCGAAAAGTGTTTATAAACTTAAGCAACACTCAAAAATATCTGCAGGTCATTGTATTAGATAAGAAAATAAGAAATAAAGTTACAATAAATTTAAACAAAACATACTTTTCTAGCAAAAACTGTTCATCAAAATAAATTGCTTGGGTTTTATATGATATTTGCAATAAATATACTGCTGAAAATGAAGATAAAAGATATTGTGTGACTTTGCGTTGGTGAAACATTACCGGAACTGGATAGAGGTAACTTTTAATACATCAACTAAAAGTGAACTGATTAAAAGTCATTCATCTACATATAATTATCTAATAATTTATGTAATTATATATATACGTTTTTATAATCATAAGCTATAAGTTTATTTATAAATAATATTTACTGTATGTAATATAATTGATACATTTACATTTATTCACTTAGCAGATGCTTTTTTCCAAAGTGACTTAAGGCCCATTCACACCAAGCACGATAACTATAAAGATAACGATAAAGATATAGTTCTAAAAATCATTCTCAGTGTTAAAGAATAGCAGAGTGCCTACCACAGCTATAACAATAAAGGCACAGAGAAATAATTTATTTCCAGTGGATAAAAACATTGAGAGGCAATCAGAATCAATCCTGCTATAACGAGCTAGAGAATTTAAACCAGCAGACGATCATGAACCTAGAATAAACACACGATATAATTAGCTGGTGTGGACGCTAATATAGTTATATTTAAAGTTATAATTTTTGCTGTGAACGGGGCTTAACACAGAAGGAGAACAATAGAAGCAATCAGACCAACGAGGCAGCAACAGTATACAAGTGCTCTGGCAAATCAACTGCGGGCGGCAGATCCTTTTTCTATTTGGCGGCTAAACTCTGGAATAACCTACCTAACATTTTTCAGGAGGCAGACACACTCTTGCAGTTTAAATCTAGATTAAAGACCCATCTCTTTAACCTGGCTTACAAATAGCACACTAATATGCTTTTAATATCCAAATCCGTTAAAGGATTTTTAGGCTGCATTAATTAGGTAAACCAGAACCGGGAACACTTCCCATAACACCCTATGTACTTGCTACATCATTAGAAGAATGGCATCTACGCTAATTTGAGTCTCTTTCTCTCTTATTCCAAGGTCACCGTAGCCACCAGATCCAGTCTGTATCCAGATCAGAGGGTCACTGCAGTCAGCCGGATCCAGTACGTATCCAGACCAGATGGTGGATCAGCACCTAGAAAGGACCTCTACAGCCCTGAAAGACAGCAGAGACCAGGACAACTAGAGCCCCAGAAACAGATCCCCTGTAAAGACCTTGTCTCAGAGGAGCACCAGGACAAGACCACAGGAAACAGATGATTCTTCTGCACAATCTGACTTTGCTGCAGCCTGGAATTGAACTGGTTTCGTCTGGTCAGAGGAGAACTGACCCCCAACTGAGCCTGGTTTCTCCCAAGGTTTTTTTTCTCCATTCTGTCACCGATGGAGTTTCGGTTCCTTGCTGCTGTCGCCTCTGGCTTGCTTAGTTGGGGTCACTTCATCTACAGCGATATCATTGACTTGATTGCAAATGATTGCACAGATACTGTTTAAACTGAACTGAGATGCTGACATTACTGAATTCAATGATGAACTGCCTTTAACTGTCATTCTGCATTATTGACACACTGTTTTCCTAATGAATGTTGTTCAGTTGCTTTGACGCAGTCTTTTTTGTTTAAAGCGCTATATAAATAAAGGTGACTTGACAAGTCTCAGTCTAGCACAGTACACATACAGTAGCTTTTTTATAGAATAGAATAGAACAGAAGTAAATGCTAGTATTAATTGGTCATCTGCTGGCGGAAATGATGTGTCTTTAGATGTTTTTTCTAAATGGCTAAAGACTCAGCTGCTCAAATTGAGATAGGCAGGTCATCCAATCAGCTGGGAACAGTCCAGGAAAAGGTCCATGAGAGTTATTTTGTACCTCTTTGGGATGACACCACAAGGCTTCGTTTAGTAGCAGAATGCAAGCTTCAGCTTCTGTTAAAAAGCGCTTAAGTTTAGGTATAATGGTGCAGCGCAAGTTTTTGTCATGTAGGCAAATATCAGTACCTTGAATTTGATGCAAGCGGCTTCTGGTAGCCAGTGTAAACTAATGAAGAGGTGTAATTTGAGCTTTTTTCAGCTTGTTAAAGACTACTCTTGTTGCTTGATAATAAATGTGGCAAGGCCCGCCAAGAGATCATTACAATAGTCCAGTTTAGAGAGAACAAGAGCTCGGACAAAGATTTATGCGGCCTGCTCTGATAGGAAGGGTATAATCTTCCTAATGTTGTATAAAGGAAAAATCTGCTGGACTGGGCTGTTGTAGCAATATGGTCTGTGAAACTTAACTGCCCATCAATCACAACTCCAAGATTCCTGGCTGTCCTGAAAAGAATTATGGTTGATGAATCCACCTGTAAAGATAAGTTGTGATGCAGTGCTGGGTCGGCTGAGACCATGGGCAGTTCTGTCTAAAGCTGGCCACACACTAGAGTAGGGATAGGCAACTCCGGTCTTGGAGGGTCACTATCCTGCAGAGTTTAGCTGCAAGGCAATCAGTGTTTTCGGGATTACTAGATAGATACAGGCAGGTGAGTTTTTATGAGGGCTGAAGCTAAAGCTGAAGCAGGATAGTGGCCCTCCAGGACTGGAGTTGCCTATCCCTGCACTAGAGGATTTTAAGGCCAATTTGCTCCCCCGAATGATCGGGAGGTGTGGCCGGATTCGCGGCCTGTTCCTAATGATTTTTTTTGGTCCAAAAATCCTCTATTGTGTGGTGTCATTAAGATTATTGAACTACTCTTGATCTTGCTGCCTCTCACCCACGATAGCCAATGAGAGCAGGCAAGTGTCACTTACCAGATGTTGCGTGCTTCTATAGCTGAAACTTGGCAGCTACAAAAATGCCACAAAAGCAGATTACAGAGAAAGATTATCACCAATACACTTTTATAATACTTTGTTTTTCACTGTACAACAGTATGCGCGCCTGGAGAGCCAGCTAACAACTTTGACTGTTCTCCATTGGTTTTTCTTCTCTAGTCAAGTTTAATCTCGAGAGTCTCTGTGAGATTTCGTGTGACTCTAAAATCTTTCCTACAATCAACAAGTGTGTTGTCTCTCAGTCTGGTTGAATCGTCTAGTGTGCGTTCAGAGGATTACAAGGCTGAAAAATCATTTGAAACTGTTTTTATGTCTCCCATGGTTTTAAAATCAGTTAAGATTTGGAAATCATCTAGTGTGTGTCCAGCTTAAGAAAGTTTAAGTTGAAGGTGATGGTCTTTCATCCAGCTAGAAATGCCTGTCAGACAGGCTGCAATGTAAACAGCTACAGTCAGATCATCTGGTTGCAATGAGAAGTAGAGAGTGTCATCAGCATAGCAGTAATAAGAAAAGTAATGCTTCTGTATGACAGATACTAGTGATGACATGTAGATGGAGAAAAGAAGTGGTCCAAGCACTGAGCCTTGAGGAACCCCAGTAGCAAGAAGTTGTGATTTAGAAACCTCACCCCTCCAAGACACCCTGAAAGACCTACCTGAGAGGTAAGACTGGATTTTTATGTGTCTTTATTTTTTATTTATATGTATTTTATTATTATATTTATCATTAAAATATGTATAATTTTTAAATGAAGGATATTAGAATGTATAAAGAGAACGTTAAATATATCCACACAAAAAAATCACCAACTTATTACAAATGATTCAGCAAAAATGATGTTTGTAGTCCAAATATGTTTTGGTCCACTATAACATCTATTTAGCTCTTGGAGTTAAATTTAACTCGGTCTAATTTAACTCTATGTGAATTGATTTAATACTGCCAAGTTTGCTGTGTAGTAATTTTGGCAGACTGCATCCCAAACGCCTGTGTGTGTTTGTGTGTGACACTGAGATACACAGAGAGACAGACTCATTAGTGCTGTTTACCGAGTGAAGTGTCAGTATTCCTATTGCTCATGATCTGAACAAACCCATAACAGAAGTGTTAAACATTGTTACAGACATGAATGATTTCTCATAAACATGTTGCTTGTTGACAGGGTGTCTTTTCATAGCAACAATGCTAAAAAACACATATTAGCTTCTTCACAGCCATAGCATTGCGGTGGCAGGTTTTAATGGGGAAGCACCCATCAAATTGTCTTAAGAAAATATATGAAAATATTTTTATTTAAGAAAAAAATAAAAATAAAATAATAATTATATATATATATATATATATATATATATATATATATGTGTGTGTGTGTGTGTGTGTGTGTGTGTGTATATATATATATTTATTTAGTTTTTATTTTTTTATTTTATTTGTTTAAATAATAATTTTATATCTCAGAAAACCCTAGCAATGGCGTGAATAAATGAATAAAATAATATACCACTCAAACTTTCCTTTGAAAATATATGAAAATAAGTAATTATTTTTTAAATTATTGTTTTTATTCATTTTTATTTTATTGAATTAAATGTGTTTTTTTATTTTATTTAATTTGTTTAATAATAATAGTCATGGTAATAACTTTATAGGATAAAAACTACACAGCAACATTTAAAATAATAAATTAAATCAAGAGCAATTTAAGAACAGATATGATATACTTTTGAATAACTTTTAATGTAATGTCCTTTTAGTATTTTATTGTTTTACATACATTTTTTATTCTACATTTATTTCAATGATATTTCTATTCTATTTGTTTTAAAAGTAACGCGAGTTACGTAATCAGATTACTTTTTTCAAGTAACTAGTAAAGTAACGCATTACTTTTTAATTTACATGAAAGTATCTGAATGACTTTTTCAAAAAAGTAACGCCAGCTACTTTGCTTTCCCATGTATTGACTGATGGGTCTCCTGTCCCCATATCGGGAGAAATCGGAAGTACAGAAGCGTTGTGTGTGCTGTGTGAACATGATGTAGTTCTAGTCTAAATGTGAATGTGCATTAATTCATCCCACTCGCAAAAAAACCTGATTTAGCATCCATCAATTAAAAAAATTAATTAAATATGTTAAATAGCACATATGTATCTAATCCCATTTCATTAACTAATGTCTTTGTTGCTGACCTTGATGATCCAGTTCAACCATACTAATAAGCAAAAATGACTTTAGATAAACTAACAATTGTGTTTCATTGTTTTTTATTGCTGAAGAATGTTGAACCTTCTTCCTCTGTGGTCTACTCTACGGATGTGAATTTACTTTTCCTTCAGCCTGAGGTTTGTTCATTACACTTTTTGGTGTGAAAGGGCATTTACATTTGCTATGAATAGAACTTCTTATATTCAAAACAATCAAGCCCTGCTCATATTTAAAAAGTAACACAAAAGTAACATAACGCATTACTTTCCATAAAAAGTAACTAAGCAACATAATTAACTTTCCCCAACACTGTAGCTTACATTTAATTTAGTTTGCAGTTATCTAAAGTTTTGTTATGCCAGTAATAAATGGAAAGAAACTGAATTTGAAATGTAATTGATAGGCAGAGAGAGCAAGAGAGCGTGAGTGAGTGAGTGAGTGAGTGAGAAAGAGAGAGAGGGAGGGTGCTTCCCCTTCTTCTGTGGACTATTTGAGCAGGTGCACTGCTACACTCTATCACTTAAGCTCAAAAATTCCACATGACTTCACCCTCCACATTACCATAAGGTCAACAGCAGCAGAATTTTTTAAGCAGCAGATTTTCATAAACGCCGTTGGTGACAGATCTCCCACCAGAAGTCCGCTGACAATCCAGTGGCGCCAAAAACAGTGCATTTACTGTCAGTGATGCAACTGCCGCCCAGTGCCAAGCAGTGAAAGCAGAGCTCCACTTAAACACAGCCTTCCCCAAAATGACACAGAAATTTAAATAAAAGTGGCCTCATGGTTTCTCGCTTTCCTCATCATGAGAAACTGTGTGAACTGCTGGGATTTCTGAGCTGGACTGCTTTAAATGCAATGATGGTGGAGGAAATAGAAACTTATTAGCTAAGCCAAGCATAACATTAATATTGTTCTTACAGAACAAACCGCTCGATCTTAAGTGGACATCTTTCTAAATATAACACTGATAAAACAGCCAAGAAACTCCTAAAACATATTACCGTATAGAAACGTACTACTCAGAGCACCGTAGAATTGGCTTCAATAGCACATTTGCATTTATATTTATTTGTCAGACGCTTAGAAATATATAGCGTATAGTTTCTATGTTTGTGAAATTAAGACTAAACCACAAAATATCTGCAAAATTTTATATTCACTAACGTTCTAAAGTGCAGTGTAATTTTACTATTATTTTTATACTATAATATTTTTATTAATATTTTAATTCACTTTTATTTATATTTGTAGTTTTTTTGTTGTTGTAATTATTATTTTTTTATGTATTTTTTGTGATATGTCTTTTTTAGTTTTTATTATTTTTAAATATTACAATTTATATTTAATTTATAAATAAATAAGCTAACAAATAAATAAATGTGATAAAATTACACAACTCATAAATATATAATAATATTATTTATTTATATATTTTTCACTTTTAGTAACATAATTTTGTCATTTTTATCATATTTGTTTGTTTGCTTATTCCAGTATGCCAGTGTTTGAATATCCCATGTTTTTCAGTTTACTAACATCACAGTGTTTTTCTTTATTTCTTTGTTATTAGATTTGAGGACGTCAGTGTTTGAATATGTCAAGTGAACTATGATATTTGAAGACTTTTGCATCTTTTCTTCAGTTAAAAAGCTACCCGTTTATCATCATTGCATGGGAAAAGCAGTGTGTTCTTCTTAAATTTCTCCTGTTGGGTTTCATGAGTAAAATGAGGATGACTAAATGATGAACTGTCAAGCCTGAGAAAACTATTTCTTTAATTGCATATATTTTTTAAGTTGAAAAACAAAATCAAAGTGATTTCAAGGTTTTAGGGATCTGTGTGGGAAGGCCGCTTGCATCTTTACCGAACATGTTTGTTTGTTTGCCGTTTAACGCCTAATCTTCAGCAGTCATCGTGTATGCTGGGCAGCGTGTGTGAGTAAGATGAGAAGCCACAGAGATGTGAATGGATATTTTGCTATTGTGCTGCACTTACTGGATACTCCACCTACACACACATCACGAATCAGTCAAAGCTTCTTCTCAAGACCTTGCACTGAATTCTCAAAGATCACTAGACAACATCCACAGATGCTCATCTGAGCGCTTGCTCGCTCCAGATCAGTTCAGATGCATTCTGCACGCTCAGCATAAGAATGCAAACGCTAGCCTTCAAAAATGAGGGCTCACTGAGACTTCCGTTTTGAAAGAAATTGATACTTTTGTTCAGCAAGTATGCATTAAATTTGCCAAAAAAGATAATAGGTTAAGAGCTGCTGCTGTTGAATGTGATGTAGATCTGATGCTCGTGTGAAATTGAAGAAGAGCATGCACTACGAGCAGGACAGGAAGATTAATGTTTACTGACATATGACAAAATTAGCATGTAAAGACACACACAAATACAAATATATATATATATATATATATATATATATATATATATATATATATTGAAACAATGTAGTTGGTATATTTAAAGTTTCTTTTTTTATGTGAAACAGCTGAAAGTGAGGTTGTGAGTGTGGGAAGTTCAGTTTTTAGTAAGTCGTACTAAAGGTCATAGGTTAATTTTCTGGAGTTTTTTCTCTTTTTTTACTGGAATTGTAAGGGTCATTTCAAAATTTGGTCAACTTACCAATCAACATCATCCAGACAGACAACAACACAAAAGTCACACCACAAGTAAACAATCACCTGAATCCAGCTGAGGAAGAGACGCTTTAGAATATCAGAGCACTTACCCATGATTCCCAGCGACTGACAGTTCTCTTCAAGCTTGGAATATATATATATATCCTTATAAATACAAAATATATATAAATATTACATGTCAAATTAATGATTAACAACAATAAACAATAAATATACATTAAAATGCAAAAGCAGAAAAAACAATGACATGAAACAATCAGACAGACAGACAAGTAAATTAAACTGAAATACAAATATATAAAATATTCAGATATTGAATTAGGGAATAATTATACATTTTAATTAAAAAAAAAATTATATTTAAGTACTGACTTGCCAAAATATAGTAAGTTAATAAGACACTCAATTATGAAATAAATTAAATATTGACATATCAATATATTACATTATTGAATAACCTACCGATCTAGTGAAAATTAAAATACAAAAAACATTTAATATTTAAACAGACATGCTGAAATAAAAAAAAAAGGAAGGAAGCACTGAAATATAGATAAATAAAAACAATGTCATACAGATTAAATTAATGACTGAATAACCTGATTAAAAAAAAATAATTCTGAAAACCTGACCTGCATAAATAACCTTTGAAAATAATAATAATATAGAACCATACAGAATAAATTATTGAAAAACTGAGTAGCCGACTGAAATACTGAAAAATAAAATGCTAAAAGATGCTGAAAAATGGATATTCTAAAATAGTGAAATATGTGAATAGTGAAACAGTGAAAGGGTTAAATAAGATTCGCTGGATTTGTGATCTCAGCTGTAAGAAGTGCTGTTTTTAGGTCACTGCGGTCGCTCTCATGAGTGATTTGGAGCTGTTTGTGTTCAGATCTGCCTGTTGAAATCTCACAGTTCTTGAGGTAGGACTCAGTGGCACTCAACCAGCATTTTTTTCCCTCAAGCGCTTGGAGAAACAGGGTGAGGAGCAGATTCTGACAGCCTCCCACGTGAGAAACATGTTCTGCCAAAAAGACGCATTTTAAAAGGCTGGAACTGCTGAGCAGAAGGTCAGACATTTGATCAAAGCAGCTTTCAGAGCGAGAAAGTCTGAAGCCAGACCTCAAGAAAGCTGATCAACCCAATTCTGACGTGACAAAAAGAACTAAAGACAGAAAATGAACACTCAAGCCGGCTTCCAGCTGTTTTCATCAAAGAGGCCCTAAATGCAAACTAATCGACACGTACAAACACATGAATGTCACTGTGTTCAGCTTTTCCCACCAAACATTTCACAAATGATAAACCAACAGAGCTGCCATTCAGACTGAACGCTGCAGAAGTATTTAGACACATATATTCATGTCTTAAGTGTCCAAATACAATTTGGGGTTATTGTACTATAGTGGAAAATATATCAAACTGACTAAATTCTGAAAGGAGAAAACAACAGGATCAGTGGAAAACTCCTGCAAGTCAATGGAAACCTCTGGAAATCACCTGGTTCATTTCTCTGTGACATCTTATTTCCACAAACAAAGTTAACTGAAAAACAAAAAGAAAGTGAAAGAGGGGGAAAAAAGAAAGTTTTCGAAGATGAATGGAAGTATTACATTTGTAACATAAAAAGGGTAAATCAAAAAATAAAATATAAAATTCATCCATCATTCCATTCTCCAAACCTCATGTCTTCTGTTCGGTCATGGGATGCTTAAGCCTAATAAATAAATAAATTTATATTTATATATATATATATATTTTTTAAATAATTAATAAACAATTATTTAATAAATAATATATTATTTAAGTAACATAACATATAAAATATAGATTAATAAATAATAGTTGTTTAAAATAAAAATTATAATAATTTAAAATAATATTTCTAAGTAAATTTTAAATAAATAAAAATAAAAGACAAAACAAAAAATAATATAATTTAATATTTAAATAATTAGAATAATAATATTATTGTAAAGTAATATTTACATTTTTAAAAATATGAAAAAATAATATAAACATTTATATTTCAGAATATTAAATAAGTAAATAAATAATTTCTAAATGTTTAAAACAATACTAAGAAGTTATATATACAAATATTTTTTAACAAATAAAAATAAAAAATAGGCTATTTTTAAATATAAAAATTATAAATAAATATGTAACTAAATACACAATATTTTTAAATAATAGAAAATGTTATTTTATTTTTCTGTTATATAAAATAATAAATCTTTTAAAAAATAAATCATTTTTAAATAATATAAAAAGTATTTTAAAATCAACCAGTAAAAAAATAAAAAGGTTAGGTGGCTTCTGCAGAAAGAAAGAAATCATGAATCAAGTTGTATTTGAAAAATAGGCATTATTTAATGTGGCTTTATGTAATAAAGAAACATTATTTGGTAACAAAAGTGGCCGTTCAACAGACACCCTGGAGATAAAACACACACAATTCACCATATCATGTGATAGCACAATAAAAATGTACATACAATAAATAGTACAATATACAATTGACCGCGTCAACAGTAAACAATCGGTCCATGGAGACGCCAGCGTCAGTGAACAGTTTATCAGACAGCGCCACCTGCAGGCCGCTGGAGGAGTCGCTCAGATCAACACCTGCCTCTCAAACGTCTTGGAGCTTTTTGGATGATCTCAGGGAGGTTTGTTTGTTGTCAACACAAATATCCTCCCTTTTTTCTTCACCTTGAAATTGACTGACAGGATGTTGGTTATTTTTACAAGAAATCCCCGACTGTTTCCTCTTCTTCCTGTGCTAGTGTCCTGAATGACAGTGTGTTTGTGGTGTGTTCAGTCGGACTGCTCTTCACGCTGGTCGCTCTCGGGGCTCTTCACGCTGTCTGTGCGGACGATGCAGGTGGGCCGGTGGAGGTTGAGCATCACGATCAGCTGCTGTTTCTCAGATTTCAGCTCCTCGATCTGAGACTTCAGCTCCGAGTTCAGCGTCTCCAAGCGTTCAGACTCCTAGAGCAGCGACCAGAGAGTGTTTGCTTAATCATACTGCCTTATATGATATATGAGAATACTAATAAACTATGTTTGTACTTGAGCTACTTGTACTTATTTTAGGTAGTGGCTATGTCAAGTCCTCTAAAATTAGAACTTTTTAAAAGAAAAAATATTTCATGTAATCTCTCAATTTTAATCTATATATATATATCTATATATATCTATATATATATATATATATATATATATATATATATATATATATATATATATATATATATATATATATATATATATTAGATTAAAATTATTATTATTATTATTATTATTTATCTACACTAATTCATTTTAAATACTCCATTTAAATACTAATAATTAAAAGATATGAAGTGAGATGTGAAGTAGTCTAATTTAATTTTAAAAAATGACATATTGTAGTCTAATTTAATTTTAAAAAATGACATACATTATAATTAGGTCTACACAAGCATAATATTTTTTTAAATAGTTTTTTTTATCTCTCAATAAATATAATGGAAATGGTAAAAAATAAAAATAAATTAATAAATGAAAACATTACAATGCCATGCATAGTTACACAAGTATTAGATTTTAATACATGTCATTTTAAATATTCTAATAAAATTGTTTTCAAGTTCATTTGAAAGTTTTGCATTATAACAAATTAATTATTAAAAGTACTAAATATTCAATATAATTGCTAAATTAATATAATATAAAAGAAAAAGTTGTAACAAGAACACTGTCAAATCAAGTTTTCCTCTTTTTCTTTTCCTTTCCCCTCAGTGACTGATAATAAATCCTCAAACGGGCTTTTGTACATTTTCTAACTCACCTGCTGGAGAAAGTCTGTTCTTTCCTTCTTTCTGTTTCGACAGCGAGCGGCTGCAACTTTATTTTTCTCTCGCCTTCTTTTCCTGCGTTCTTCATCATCACCTGCCTGTGGACAGAACGTTCCAATGTGTTCGTTTAGATATATGCTTACTCATTTATACACAATAAAATTACACTAAAGTGTCTGTCGTTACATTTTTAACAGCTTTATACTTGTTCTTATAATGCACAGTATGTTTATCAGGAATGCTGTCTCTTGTGTCCACCAGGTGTCACTCTTGACCAGGCAATAAAGTGCTTTCAAAGAAGCTTCTCAAACAAAAGAACATTGCAATGCTTTCACTTTCTCAGCTATTGCACATATGTTTTGAACTACTTAACCTATCAGCATTTTTAACATGTAACATGCAATCTGCAATTTGACTCACCAGATGCAATCAGAACCTGGCTCTGAATGTCTGTAGGTGCTAAATGTCATGTTTTATTCTCACCTCACCCTTGATGACGTCGAACGGTCTCTTGGCGTGTCTGTTCAGGATGAGAGGAGACAGAACCGCACCGAGGCTGTAGAGCTCTGCTAGTTTGAGCTGGTCTGTCAGGGTGGTGGCGGGAATGCCAGCCAGAGGACCGACGCTGGGCAGAGAACCGGCCGTCATCAGCAGATCAGGGATTTGACCAGGCATCATTGCTGCTTCAGAAAGAAAGAGAGAGATGTCAGCGCTTCTGTTGATCATGCGTGACATTTTAAAATGCATTTACACATACAAATGCAACTGCAAAGAATATGAATCATTCTTTCCTGAAAATTACTTGTAAATCACTCATTACGCTAGATTATGAGCAAGTCTTGGATTCCGTATTTTTTGTGGCTCATTTTCTTACAGTTATCACAGGTTTTGTGTTTCTTTTAAGAAATGATCGATTGTAGGCCTCAGTGATCGGAGCTCATGCACCACAATTTCAGAGTCAAAAAGCATAATTTGTGGATCATTTTGGCAATAATCTCTCAAAAAACAGAGGTGCATGAACTCAGAACAATGAGGCATATGAGCTACAAAACCTGTGCTAACTGAAAAGAGAAAAAAAAACAAGCTGATTGATAAAAATTGTTTTATGCAATATTTTTATATATATGAAAAACTAATATGCCATAATTTATAAGCAATTTCTTGTAGGCCAATCCTGAAAAGTGCAAGAATAATTTTTTAAGCAGATATTATAGTGAGTTTTAGTCCATGAACTTGAATTTTCAGTGAAAAGAAAATCTTCTCCAGTCAAAATGACTGGACAACTACAAGAGGGTTAAAGAAAACACTAGTAGTGACTTTTTACAAGTTTAAAGAAGAGTTTTTACTTTGGAAGAAGTTTAACAAGCACTGATAGGTCAAAATGCGTATTGCCTCCAATGGAAAGCCACAGAGAATACTGAAGTTTCCATGAGAGGAACACAAACGGTGTAGATGTGCTTGTAAATCTGCTTCTCACAGAGTTATAGGGAAACTTCAAGATTCCCAAGAGCACAAACAACACCTACGCTTTTAAAACCGAGGCTTAAAAGAGCTAGTGAATTGTCTGTAAAGGCCATTACAAGATTATGTAACAGTCAAACGTTTCTATCCTGAAAAACTCCTCAAGCCATTCGCAGCAACTTCTGGCTACATTCTTCAAGGTTCTTCAGAAAAACACATTTTAATGATGAAATCTAAGATTGAAAACAAATTGTTCCTGTTTTTCTTTTTCTGCAACACATCTGCATGGAGACCATTTAACATTTCTTTTTGCCTTTGACTATTAGAAGTTCAAAAAAAGAGCACTTTTCAACATTGAGAAACCATTATGACGAAATGACGATAATGAATAAAAGAAGCCCATATTTCATGAGGTGCAGTAAATGCTCAGTATTTGAAAAAGTTTTTAGGTGTTATGCAGCAGACTACAATAGTGTGACAAAATAATTTCAAAGTACAAATATAACACTGAAATAATAAAAATGCATATATAAATACATAAGCATATGAATATGTTGTTGCATAACTGCAAGACTAACTTATTAAAACCAGGGCTCTCAAACTTCAAAACTCAGGGGCAAACCAGAGACTCCCGATATAAAAAAGCAAGATTTTAAACATTCTTTAATAACTTTTTTAAAAAATATTTTATAATGCATATAGATCATTAATGTATCGAATTTAAAAGTCTCTAATGTACTCCTGGTTGAAAACGCTGCGCACAACAATACAGTTAAAGTACAGTACATAATGTACTTCAGTGTGCATTAAATGACCTAGCTGTTACAGAAAATACATTCAGGATTTCAGTGATGCATGAATATAATTGAACTCATCCCTAGGTTTTATTATTAGCCTATAGCTCACTGTCAATGCAGTTTTGTCTCTATATAAATATAAAATCATCTTAAGTGCATCTGTTTATTTGATCCGCATGTTTGACTTTACAACGCGCCTGATGTAGTCATGTCTAATCCACTTCTATGATAACAGTGTAAATGCATTATAATAGCAGCAGAATAAAGCACTTACTTGTTCGGTGCTGAGAGTTGGCGGCTGCTCGTCCGTTCAGCTCGTCTGCGCGTCTGTTCCCGTTGCATCAGCGCGTTTATGTATGTCTGGGGCTGTGGAATGCGGAACTCTCCGCGCGTGACGACAGCAGACGTTCTAAAAAGAAAAGATAGGCCGCGCCCCCTAGCAACCAAACAACACACAACACAGCAGCGTGGGACTCCCTGTGTGAAGCCACCGACGCGGGATATCCCATCAAAACACAAACAACACAACACGATGAGCTCATCTGTTTATCTTTCTGTAATGAAGCTTCAGGAAACTCGAGTTTCAATATGAGACCCACGAGAAAAAGAATTAAACTGCACAAAATGAGTTCTATTATAAATACACTTCCAGTCAAAAGTTTTTCCTTCACAGATCATTATAATATTCTGATTTGCTGCTAAAAAAAAGTAATATAATGTTGAAAACAGCTGAGTAGATTTTTTTTTCGAATAGATAGTTCAGAAGAACAGCATTTAGCTATCTGAAAAAGAAATATTTTGTAACATTATATAAGATGTTGGTAAATTTAAAGCATCCTTGCTAAACAAAATAATTCCTTTCTATAATTTCTAAATAAATAAATAAAATACATTGACATCAAACGTATGTGTATGTTACAAAAGCTTTTTATTTCAGATAAATGCTGATTTTTTTAAATTCATTAAATAATCCTAAAAAAAATTAAATACTGATAATAATAACAATAAAACGTTTCTTCAGCAAATCATCATATTAGAATGATTTCTAATGGAATTCTAAATTACATTTAAAACATATTCAAATAGAAAACAGTTGTTTTAAATTGCAACAATACTTCACATTTGTTACTGCTTTTGATGTACTTTTTTCAATCAAATAAATGCAGTCCTGTTGAGCAGAAGAGACTTCTTTAAAAAACATAAAACATCTTACTGTCCAAAAACTTCTGACTGTAGGCTATCTGTAAAATAGCCCTATCACTTGAAAAAAAAAAAATTTGTATCATGTAACTTTATTACATTTGTTCAAACTGATTTTATGAACTTGAAAATAAAAGAAAGACTGTAACCCTGCTGAAAACAATAGCTAAAACCAGTCTATGGTCTTTCAGCTGGTTTTAACTGGTTAGTCACGTGGTCTCCCAACCTGGTTTGACCAGCTTAAGAAGTGGTCAAAAGCCCTCTAAAACTAGTCTGCAAGCTATGACCAGACTGAGCTTATGGTGTTTAACAAGAAACTACTTCTCTAGACTTCTTTATAGTCCTTTCTTTTTTCGTTTTGTTGTTGTTTTTGTTAGATACTGTTTTTTTTTTTTTTTAATTGCTATGTATGTATTTAATCGTTATTTATTCATTAAGTTTTAATCAAATGTATTTGAGTTATTAACCTGTATTTCTTGGAACATTTTCATGGCCCTCAATTTGAAATCCCAGGCTATGTCACAAAATAAAATATCAATTTTACAAATATTCAGTAAATATGTTTATAATCAAAATACTGTGTAATACAGTACTGAGTATCGAATACAGACCGGAAGTCTCTGTATAACAGAATATCAAACTAATGCCATTTACTTTACAGAAACAAAGCACCAGTGCGCTTCAAGCAGAAAACTTCTCAAAAGTGATAAAAAAACAACTAGTTGTTGAAAATGAAGATCAAATACTCGTGACGGTTTGTGGTTGTGAAGCGCAGGTGTGAACCGCTCCTGTGGTTTATCTGCTAAAACACCTGTTTGAACTTGAGCGAAACATTGAGCACACTTCAATGTTAAGATGATTAAAAGTCAAACAAATATAATGAAAAGGGTGGGAAAAAGCTAAATGTCTTCGAAAGGTTTGTATCAAATGAGCACAGATACAGGAACATTCTTTAGCACTTTTTTCTACAACGACATTCATTTCATGAGTGGCTAAAATGTCTAAATACTATATGGAGATATTTGTGCATTTGACAAAGTTGCTTAAACACGTTTTCACACCCTCAAGAAAAAAAAATGACTATAGATAGCTTATCCTGTTGTATAACACTAATGTACAGGTCCAATGAAATACCTACAAGCTGTTACATATAGCAAACCTAGCAGCACTATATGAGTTTATTACTAACTTTCTTTAAATTCAAGTGATTTACATGTTACTGCAGATGATATAATTTCGGACTATTTCAGTTCCAATAAAATCTGCAGCAAAAAATCAATCAAGTGGCTTGCAGTATCTGCTTTATTTCATTTGAGTCAGACTTCAAGACTATTTAAGCGAATGCATCTAAAATAATAAAAACAAATTCCACAATTTTGCAATAATGAAAGACTAACTACACAATGTATTTCTGATCGCTCCCACAGACACATGAGAGAGAAATCTGTGTAATAAAATTGGCTTTAATTTTTTTTTTTTTTTTTGGAATCTATAAGTTTATGCGTATTTATGATTAAACAATCCCAGCCTGGATATTTTGACATGCACTGAAATATACAGACAGACTGACCGCAGACACAATCACCTCTGTGCCTCACCTCTGACACACAGACTAAGTTCCTCTTCCACATTTATTGTCCGACAGCATTATAGATTCATCAGAAGAGTCATCGGGATTCATAAGTCCTGGAATTTTCAGTCTTAAGTTACATTTAATGCACAACATGTGTCTTGTTGTAAAGATTTAACACACAAAAGTGCAGAAATGCAAACCCGTCAAGGGAAAAAAGGGTTAAAAAGGCATAAAACGTGATTAGAGATCAATTCCTCCTTCAATGACAGCATGCACACATTCAAATCCTGATGAGTAATGCTGAGTACAACACTTCTGCATTTCACGATCATATTAATAAACTCAAGACAATGATAAACTTAAGCCGAACAGCAACCAGACATTGCTCCAAACACAAGCCAATTTCCGACCCTGGAAATATAATCTAATCGGAAATACAGTCATTTGGAAATGCACAATCACAAATCACTTATGGCCGATGAATATTTATTCACTATTCATGTTCTTAAACAGAAAACATTGCTGCATTATCAGGAATATGCAGTTATTTCAACCTGCCATATTTATGTAAAGTAGTCTTGATTTTATTAGCAAAAGATTTCCTAGAGCTAAATATGGTGGGTTTACAATGTCTCTGCATACAAGTCGCTGTGTGCATGATAGTTGCATTGTGATTCTTTACAAATAATCAACATTTAATTTAATCATTGTGTTAATTCAAATTAGATTGTGGATTTAAATACAATCTGCACCATGGTAAAAATATTAAGTCAAATGTATGAGAAGAAAAACAAAGCCACCCCAGATATCCAGCTAACTCTAAACTTCACTATATGTTAAAAATGTGCAACCTGAATCATGCACAAAAAGAGGAAGTCCTGCCGGACATAATTTTATTTTGGCAAGTTGAATCATTATCTGGGCACATGTTGACTAATCAAAAGCTGAACGTGAATCGACTGACCATCATCTGTCTGTCTGTCCATCAGGTTCCCTTTTTAATCCTTTTGCACTTTAACGAAATGGCCTACATGAGATATTTACATTGTGTTTGTGCCAAGAACACGCTGTACACATTGCCAGCAGCAGCAGCAGCAGAGGTGTGTGGATATGAGCAGTGTGTCTCTATATCAAGGTGCTTGTGTGGGGAAACAGAGCTTCACCTGAAGCAGAAGAAGACAGATTTCATTCTGCTCATATTACAGTCTGTCTGAGTGTTGAATTATAGTCTAAGCAATGATATGGGTGAACACTGAGCCATGTTGTAATATAAGCAATTATGGAATAGGCTACTACTAATAATTTATTTAGAAAATAATTATTTGAATTATTATATATTAAATGATTGAACATAAAGAAATGTGTCATGGTTTAACTGTCTGAGATCATAATTAAATTATATATACAGTACAGACCATAAGTTTGGAGTTTTCTTTATTTTCATGATTATGAAAATTGTAGAGTCACACTGAAGGCATCAATGGCTATTTGATGAAGAAGGAGAGTGATGGGGTGCTGCTCCAGATGACCTGGCCTCCACAGTCACCGGACCTGAACCCAATCGAGATGGTTTAAGGGTTAGCTGGACCGCAGACAGAAGGCAAAAGGGCCAAGTGCTAAGCATCTCTCTGAGAACTCCTTCAAGACCCTTGGAAGACCATTTCAGGTGACTACCTCTTGAAGCTCATCAAGAGAATGACAAGAGTGTGCAAAGCAGTAATCAAAGCAAAAGAAGAACCTACAATATGACATATTTTCAGTTGTTTCACACTTTTTTGTTATGTATATAATTCCATATATAATTCCACATGTGTGCATTCATAGTTTTGATGCCTTCAGTGTGAATCTACAATTTTTTTCATAGTCATGAAAATAAAGAAAACTCTTTGAATGAGAAGGTGTGTCCAAACTTTTGGTCTGTACTATATATATGTGTATATATATGTGTGTGTGTTTGATTTTTATTTAAAACTTAACAAAAAATAAAAACTAGAGTATACTAAAAACTGCTAATACTCCATATAAGCAATGCCAAAGAGAGTTTTTCAGTGCAAATTCTCAATAAAATTATTGTTCTGATTAAACGTTTTAAATCATTTTTTTATTATTATTATTATAAATCATTGTTAAACTAGCATTTTCACTTATGGACTTTTGAACTCACTGCATACTGCAAGTAATCACACACACAAACACACAAACAAACACACACACACAAAGTTAGTTCTTATAAGCTGTGCTTAAATTAATAAACATGAGTTTAAATGCTTAAATGAATAGCAGCCAGTGTTTGACATTGCTTTCGCACCCAGTCACTACACTTGTGTGCAAGAGAACCCTCTTAGCCATAACAATAAGTTTTCATCGAAAATATTATAACTTTGCAACAGAGCAGAGGCCCTTTTATAAGAAACGTACTGTTTGTTATATATGAAGGTTCGAAAATGATTAAAATGTACGCTGGAAACCCAAATTAAGTCCTGAAAAAAACAAAACAGTTCCCGTAACATACCGAAAGCTCCACTTCTCTCTCTATCTCTCTCTCTGTCTCTCTCTCTCTCTCTCTCTCTGCCAGATCTTCCGGGAAAACTTTATTTGAAACACTAGTCTGCTGTTTCCATAGAGGCAGAACAACAGATCGATTTCATTGCCAAATATGGGCACGGAAGTAGAACCGAGAGAAAAAGAAATGCGCGCGTGCAAATACGCAGTGACGTCAGGCGCTTTACGTTGCGTCCCAGGCGTAGATAGAACGTTCCGACCGTGACAACTTCCTCGTCGTGGGTGAATGCCGTTTCACAGATACCTTAGAAAAAGATGGATCGCGATATTCATGGAATGATAATAGACGTGGGTGATTTTTTTTTTTAATCGAAACGATGCTTTCATTTTCGTGCATGCAAATGAAAGAGGCCCAAGAGGAGCTTTACATTTCTACATTTTTTCCTGGATCACTCATAAATAAAAAATACATTAAAACGTTTCTTAATTTTGATATATATTCTTTGTTTATTATAAACATGCCAGACCATTGGAAAGGAAGCAGGAAGAACAAAAAATGCATAAAGGTTTTTTTTTTTTTTTTTTTTTTGCCAGCATGGTCATATTTTTATGTATTTATTTATTTTTGGACAATAGGCTACCATAAAACAGTTAGTCACACACTAAAGACACGGTGTACAGACTGCACTGTACATCACCACACCAACTGATACATTTACACGTACCCACATGGTACAAAAGTGCATAAAAGCACATCTTTCACTGCATGAACAACATATTCAACAATGTCAACATCTGGAAGAAACAAACAGTGACTTCACTGGATGTAAGGGTCACATTACATCTACTGCACAGCATTCACTAAAAGTTGAACATGTCAGACTCATTTATGAAAGCATTTTTATGAGGGTTTTTCTGTTCATCGATAATATGTCATAACTTACCCTTCTTTATTGGCATTTATGGTACCATAAAGAACGTTTAACATCCATGAAACCTTTCCACTGCACAAAAAATAATCTTTGAAATATTCAAATCTTCTAATTAAAAAAACAAAACAAAATAATTATATATATATAAATATATATATATATATATATATATATATATATATATATATATATAATGTAGAACTGTTAATTAAAAGGTTCTTTTGGGAACCCAAAAGGGTGTTTTCAAATTCAGCAAGCAACACTTCAAAATAAAGGTTCATTACTGACATCAATGGTTCTGTGAAGAACCTATCAAATTCAGAAAAGAGACTATTTCCACTATAAAGAACCTTTTGTGCAATGTAAAGTTTCCATGGATAGATATCAACAAAGAACACACCGTTCACTAAAAGGTTCTTTTGCACTTTTAAAAATAAAGGTTCCAAAGGGGAGGGATGGGTGGGGGGAGGGGGGGTTCCACAGCAATGCCATATAGAATAACTATTTTGGGTTCCCCAAAGAACCTTTTATTGAACAGTTATTCATACCATTTGTTCTAAGAGTGAAGAACATGCAATCATCTCAAGAACCAAAGGTTCTTAATGGAACCATAAGATACCTTTCCATCACTGTGGAAACCCCATTTTGGAACCTTTATTCATAAGAATGATGTGCCAGAAGCCAATATTTCTTTTGCTGCATTAGATTTGCCCTCTTTCCCACTGTCATGCTTCTCCACATCTACATTGTTGAAGCTGAAGATGGGCACAGCGTTAGAGCTGTTACAGGTGGGGCTGCATGTAGGCGAGCTGAGAGGGTCCAACCCACCACCCATTGACATGTACAGGGTTTCCCATTCGCTCAGACCCAGAGAGCTAGTGAGGTCAATATCTGGCACTAACAGATCCATGTCATCGCCACTCTCAATCACCTCGCTGATGTCTTCCATGGACACATCTCGCATATCGATGTACGGTTCCACCTCAGTGGCTCCCAGTTCGGCGCTGGAGCACAGAAGGACATCAGAGTCGCCAAAGATCGCAGTGCTGGTGGGGTCGACCTGCTGAGGGGAGGTGGGCACCTGTTCTGGAGAGGCGCTGGGAGCTTGAATCTGCTCCTTCTGGGCTTGGGTTTGTTCCTCACTATCTACCGGAGTCTCCTCTGTGAGTTTACAATGGGGCTTGTGAGCCGAGAGGATGAGTTCGAGTCGTTCTTTCTCCTTTAACAGACTGGCAATCTCAGACTGCAGAGCTGCTTTGTCCTCCTCGAGACTATCGGTTTCCTATACACATTCAGATTATAATCATTTCATGTACAAAGTAATTGTATTTTTTGAAGAAGGCTATTGCAAAATATAGTGGTTTGTAAACTTACAGCTTGGAGGCTGTTGGTCAGCTCTCGTCTGCGATTTCGACATTTGGCGGCTGCGAGTTTATTCCTTTCTCTTCTGATCTTCTTTCTTTCCTCTTCCTCTGGAGAAAGCTAAAATAAAAGAACACATGCACATTTCTATTTTTTTTTTGGAATAACCAAGATTTTTCATGTTTTTTAACAAAGCCTGCTCATCAAAGCACCATTAATTTGATAAAAAATAAAAAATAAACGTGATACTGTGAAATATCACAATTTAAATAACCGTTTTCTATTTGAATGCCTTTTATATTAAAATGTATATATAGATATATATATATATATATATATATATATATATAAAACCCAAGGTTGTGGGTTGGATTGCCTGGAAAATAGTATTAGTTTTTATAAATCAAAATTAAAATGTATTTAGTATAAATGGAATGTGCTTGAGTTTGATTAAAAGTCATATGCATATTGTAAAATAATTATCAATATGTGTTTTTTAATGGCTAATATATGCGTATGTGTACATAATTGAGTGACAGCATCAGCATATATACACAAAATTAAGATATGCATGCATAGATCAGTTTTACTTAAAATTATATATTTTAAAATAATGAGGATGTTTACAGAAGAATAATTTTAGGTTCCCCAAAGAACCCAAAGGTTCTTAAAAGAAACCATAAAATAACATTTTAATAATCTGAAGAACCATTTTTCCACTATAAAGAACCTTTTGTGCAGTTGAAAGGTTGGATGTTAAAGGTTCTTAATGGAACCTATAGATTGATGTAAATATATGTTTTCTACATCAAATGAATGTGGATTTCATCAGAAAAGCATTTAAACAAAAATACAATTTATGTGCTGAGAATATATAGAGATTTACTTGATCTTTCACCCCCTTCCTCCGGCCAGTAAAGGTTTTTCGAGTCGGTTTGGCATCTGTGCAGTGAGATGAGCTCTGTGATTTCTCATCTCTGCAAGGCGACACTGAAGAGATGTCAGTCGACAGGACCATCCACTTGAGATCTGGAGCTGAAGCTACAGCAGTGACCGTTGGAACAAAGGGAGCATCAGCATCCTTCAGAATACCTGTTTTCTGAGAACAAGAACGAAAATGTGTTCATCAGATATGGTCCATGACAAAATTTTAAATACAATTTACATCAATCATCTGTTTGTATTAAAAAATTAAATCATCACATAAACATAAAACATTAATCACAGCTCTTTTAAATAAATCATTTAGGTTACATTCAAGGTAAACATGCAATTGATTGTACCTGCGTATCCTTCATCTCAGAAGCTGATGTGTGCAGCAGCTGTTCTGCAGACACCTGAGAAACACTCGCGTTTTTAGGCATCACTTCTGCTAGATCGCTCCAGGAGATGCTGGGAACCAGATTAATTTGTGACTAATGTCACCAAATGCTATTCTTTAGGGTTTAAAAAAAATCTAGATTGAGGTTATTACGCTAGGAGGCACCAGCCATCAACGCTGCTTCTCTTTATAGTGAGGCAGATTTTTATGAATGAAATCTGTGAGACTGTACAACTGATCCGGAGGGGAGACAGTTAAGCATGAGCCAAAAATATATACGGTATTACACAGATATGCCTGAATCAAAACAGCGCTCGTTTTGATTCGACATTATAGGCATTCAAATAAAGCGTCCGATGCGTAAAGCAATGCAATTCTATATCATTAAATCATATTAACGCCGCTGCTTTCACATGAATGAACAAAATACGTCATTTTACGTGTCTTGTTTGCAGCCTCTCTTTTGCATTCCTGCGTGAGGTTGCGATTTAGGAATATTATAGAGATTTATATCTCTCTGATGGTTCATCTGCAAGCGTGTGATAGTCCCACTAGGCGTATGATTGAAAGAAATAAACAACAAAAATACACACTGCTTTTGACATAATCAGTGTAAGAAAGTGTTATTCAACGAGCATGTATGCCAAAGGATAAGAGAGAATTAAACAATGAAATAATTGTTGTGATACTTGAACCGCGCCCTTTCTATTAAAAACTGTGATTTTTCGTATCCCTTGTCAATTATAATGATGGATCTCCCACTCAGAGCGCTCCAGCAACAACCCTGTCGCTAATGTGAGCAGCCAATCAGAGAGCTGCGTGCCTTGACCATATATGGCACATCCGGTGTGGGGCCTCTGGCTGCAGCGCTACTGCGGCACAGCCTATTTTTATCATATCACACTTAATTCAATGACATTCTTATGACGACATAATCGCCAAGTAACCAAAATTATCTAAGTATGTATTTTAAGCCTTTTTTTTATAACAAAGTTGTCGATTTCATAACCGTCTGCTGGCAGGCATTATTCTTTCTATCATGTTAAGGATCTGCACAAAACCCCAAAGGCTTTCTACGCGTTAATTCTCACTCGGGTGATAGAAAACGTCGTTGTTCTTCTCCACAACCTGTTTGAAAATCTCTATTTATAGCTAATATTAGGTAATCCTGTTTTCACAGGAGGGCGTGTGAGTGGGGCCTCCCTTCTGTCCACAGTCCAAGTGTTTCCCGGCAGACCCGCCTCTGGCTTCTGATCTGTGATTCTCATAAAGGGAAAAGGGCTGGATGTAGGGTCATTCCGCAAAAACAGCACATATCCCTACCCAATTATTTCAATAAAACTACAATAATTTTTTTTTATTTAACAATTATTATTTAATCAAATAATTATTTAAAAACACATTTTCTACATTAAAAAACTATATATAAATAATATTTTATATGTCGTAATTGTTTTTTTTTCTCTTTGTGATTCTCATAAAGGGAAAAGGGCTGGATGCAGGATCATTCAGCAAAAACAGTACATATTAACCATATATATAAATTATATGTTATATGTTGTAATTGTTTTTTGTTATTTTTCCATGAGGAAGACATTACTTGCCTGTTCTCCTACTTCATACCTAAACACATGATGTCACAGTGACATAATCATCTTTTCAGGATATAAATTTCTCAAGGGAATTTAGCCTACGTGCTTTCTTTTTTTAGCACATCTATTATTACACATGTTAGGTTTGTCACAAGGTGATCAAAAATAATCACAGGTTTCGGTTTCAATGATTTTGCACAGTGAACAATTTATTATTAATAACTAGATAAGTGTTAAGATTAAATTATATTATATATATCAGCCATATCTAAATAAATTATAAAACTTTCAGCCTGGTTAAAGGCATGATTAGCCTATAGCCTATCCCAGTATTTAAGATATTTAGCTGAGATTGACTGTACAGTGAAATTTCTTTTTAACACTATTATTATTATTTTCTGACAGAATGTGTAAAAAAAAAAAAAAAGAATCACATTTTAAAAATGGAAAAGGTCTCTGTGCAATGACCAAGGAGTAAAAGTACATTATCTCAGACACATTTTTCAATTTTAATAAAAGGAATGACAGTGAAATTTCTAATGAACTAAAGGTTACTATTTAATTTTAAAGTACCTTAGAGTGGACAAATTAATTGCATTGTTTATTTACTGTCAATAAGTGAGAACAGACATTCGTCAGTGAAAGGCGAAACTTCAGAGTAGCCTACATTTGCAGAGGCTCGGGTTGCAGTGACGTCAGTGGGAGGGGCGTCGCTTAGACAACGAGGAAGATCAAACAAAACACGAAGACAGAAGTAGAGCAGAAGTAAATGACATCACATGGGAACGCTGATAGAGCTATTTTCGCTTGTTAATCAATAACAAAACTACCTGCTTCGGTCATGTTTACCCGTAGCTAATGGTGGAAAGTGAATGTACAAAATATATCCAAACCGACCTTGTGCAGCCCAGTTACTTAAATAAATAAATACAAATATAGGACTACATAAAAAAAGTATAAGAAATTAAATACCATCCGAACCCCCATATATAGCTATACACACACGCCAACAGACATACGTGTTATTTTATATTTTATTGATATAGGCCTTAAAAATTTACATAGCTTATAGTTTTAAAACATTTGGCCATTTGAAATCTTAAATAGTGATTATTTGTTTGGTGCAGTGACGCAATACTCACAGATAAGAAACCAACTCAGCATTTTATTACAAAGGAATCCCTCATTAAACGTGCGAAGGCAGCTCAGACTGTATTAATGCACGCCTTTTATTGCGCAAATGCACGAACACAGCCCGAGGCCATCCATGTTCTGTGCGTCGCAGAAAATATGAAATCTAAGTACATAAAGTGCTAGGTAAACATAGTTTGAACGTGATCTGTAACTAAAAAGCATTTGAAGTTTGGATGAAGTGGTTTTGCATTATCTAATTACACTAACTGCATTTATAAAATGAAATACTACGTTGATGCTAAAACTGAAAAAAATTCAGTATCGCTGTAAATATAGTAGTTTATAAGTTGTTATGAAAACAATGAAGACTTCTCGAAGAATCTTTACATAATGCTCTACACTGCACAGAGTGTTTCCCATCAGCACCACGCCTCTTCAGGATGTATTCCATATAAGGTAAATGACGTCTACTGGGATACCCTGCTATGGAACGTCATGTTCCACTGGGTTTTCAGTCAGAATATTAATCTACGATCGTTTTTACAAACATTTTGTTATGTACTAATCTTAAAAGTTTGCATTAGATGTGTACTGGTTTATGTATTCAGCAAAAGGCGTTCCTGACGACGTGTTTTCGGAGGTTTCTATGCAAACACTGGCAGCGCGTCGCACCGCCCTTTGACGTCACAAGCTCCTATAAAAACTCCGCGAGCGCTGTGGCTCAGCAGTCAAACTTTGGATAGCGACAGAGAGGAGAACAGCAGACGAGCAAGGAGCTAGCAGACCGAGGCTTTTGAAATCTTTCGAACTTTTTGGATATATTAGCTCTTGCTTCTCGACTTTGGACAGGATGATGTTTACCAGCCTTAACGCCGACTATGACTCGTCTTCCCGGTGCAGCACGGCGTCGCCGAGCGGCGAGAGCGTCGCGTATTACCCGCTCAACAAGACTCAGGTATTTAAGACAATTATTATTACTCTTTTAAAATTTTTAAACGATTTCACATTTAAAATGAATTCTTTTGTAGTTTATTTATTATAACTAAAGTGTTATATATATATATATATATATTATATTAGTACTAGTAGTAGATTAGTAATAATTTAAGTATAATGCATATGTTAATAAGTAATAAACATTATGATTTAAAAATAAACGTTATTCATAAGTAACAAATAAAGTATAGTTTAATAATCTACAATATCTGGCATATATTAAATATTATAATATTTGCATTTCAGGAGTTCACAGACCTGAGTGTCTCAAGTGCCTCTTTCGTGCCGACCGTCACCGCGATCTCCTCATGCCCGGACCTGGAGTGGATGGTCCAACCCGTGATTTCATCTGTGGCGCCCTCCAACGGCGGAGCTCGATCTTACAACCCAAACCCTTACCCTAAAATGAGGGTCACTGGAACCAAGTCCCCAAATTCCAACAAGAGAGCCAGAACTGAACAGGTAAACAATGCACTGAGTTTGTTTTTAACACCTGGTCATCTAGTGCCCCTACTGTATCCGTTTATTAGTTTACACAGTTCAGAAAGTAAAATCTCCATGTTATTGCTTCCACAGCTTTCTCCAGAGGAGGAAGAGAAGAAAAGAGTCCGTCGTGAACGGAATAAGATGGCTGCTGCAAAATGCCGCAACCGAAGGCGAGAGCTCACCGATACGCTGCAAGCTGTAAGTATATCGCAGATCTTTGAGAAGACTCTTCGTATAGCATACTATGTAAGTTAATGTTTAGTGTCTGTCAATCTAACAACGTTTGTTTTTTCTAAAACAGGAAACTGACGATCTTGAGGATGAGAAATCCGCTCTTCAAAACGACATTGCCAACCTGCTCAAAGAGAAAGAGAGGTTAGAGTTCATCCTCGCCGCACACAAACCCATCTGCAAGATCCCTTCCAGCTCCGTCTCCCCCGTCCACGCCGCTTCAGTCCCCGAGATCCACAGCATCACTACCTCAGTGGTCTCCATTGCCAACACACCAGTTACAACTTCTTCCAGCAGCTCGCTGTTCTCCAGCACGGCCTCCACCGACAGCTTCAGCTCCACGGTGAAGATCTCCGACCTGGAGCCCACCCTGGAGGAGTCTCTGGAGCTCTTGGCCAAAGTCGAGCTGGAAACGGCTCGCTCGGTCCCAGATGTGGACTTGTCAAGCTCTTTGTACACTCAAGACTGGGAGCCGCTCTATACGCCTGCTAACAACGACCTGGAGCCCCTTTGCACGCCCGTCGTCACCTGCACCCCGGCCTGCACCACCTATACGTCTTCCTTTATGTTCACCTACCCAGAAAATGAGGACTTCCCCAGCTGTGAGCCTGTGCTCCGGCGGGGCAGCAGCAGCAACAACCAGTCATCCAACTCCTTGAACTCCTTAACCCTCCTCACTCTTTGAGAATTTACTAGAGACACTTAGAATTTCTATTTCTGACACACAACTTGATATAATCTGGTATTGCAGGGCTATGAAATTGACTATATCAAGCAATCGTTATTGCTTCCTGTATTTATCTGAACCATACATGCCTGCCAAATGTAGCAAGATAAGCATGGATTAACTGATTTTGCATTAATAATGTTAAGTTAAACTAATAATATAGTTTTTTTTTTTTTTAGTTTAATTGGTGCTAGATTTGAATTGTTGTATTAGTGTGTTCTGAGCAATAGAGAACTGATATGTTTTGCCTTTATGGTTGATTTCTGAATGTGTGAATGTTATTTACTCAATTGTGTGCTGCCTAACCATTGCATTAAATGGTCTGATGTCCGAGTATGAAGTTTTCTGTGAAAACGT
Organism: Carassius gibelio; assembly: GCF_023724105.1. NCBI lineage: Eukaryota > Metazoa > Chordata > Actinopteri > Cypriniformes > Cyprinidae > Carassius > Carassius gibelio. Next base: position 4,025,018 of record NC_068415.1, read on the forward strand.
AGTCTGTTTAATTTATGGGATTTTTATTTTTGTACTGAAGTGTGAACTTAAGAATTGTTTGCAAAACTAGAAACAATAAATATTAAATGTACCAAAAATGATTTGTTTGTGTTGATGTAAGCTCATTGTGTGTTGATGGAACATATCTCAAGTACATTATTATTCAAAAGTATGATTCATAATATTTTTTTTAATTAATTTTTATTAAGCAAGAATGCATTGAATTGAAATTAATTTGACAAGCTTATAAAATTTTACAAAATACAAGTATTCCATACACTTTAGAAAAACTGTCAAGGATAAAAACACAAAGCCCTTGGCTTGTTTCCATTGCGGCCCTCAATGTTAATATAAAAGTTATGTGTACGTGCAGAATAGACAGAACAACAGTATCGCCTAATCATAATTAATCACATCAATAAAAATCAAATTTTTATCAATATAGTAGAGATAATTCACCAAAACATTAATTGATCAGAAGTGACACTAAAGACATTTATAACTTATAAATATATTTTAGATAGTAACAATATATCATAATTGTACAGTTTATTTTAAACAGAAGTTAGAATTTTGATTAAAAAAAAAAGAAAAAAAAAGCTGTTTTGGTCAGACTTCTTTAAAAAAAATGTATATAGTTCAGCAAGACTACTACGCTTTCAAGTTTTCATGTTTAACTTTCCGTGGTCATTTGGCCTGAGAATGAACTATATGATTCAAACCACACCTTAATGATGAATGAGGCATTAAGATTTCCTGTTAATATTTAAACTATGATTCTGCGTGTTTGGCACATGTACTGAATAAACACCAAATAGTGGATCTTTGTAAATCCTAAATGTGTCAACATTCATCTAAACCAATTACCAGAGCCTTTGCGCTTGGTTTGCATTATTTTATCTATAATATATTGCTGCCCTAAGAAAATACAGTGGAAATGATCTTGTGCGTAAGAGACTGTGACGCAACCACGCCATTACGCCTAGGTCACTTCCTTCCTGTTTCTTGCTTATCGCGGTTGCACACTTAACAAGTGACTCTTGAACCTAAAGAACGTGAAGATCTTCTTCCTTTTTTTATGCTGACACTGTTAAATTCAGTCAGTGGCTATATTAAAATGATAAAAATGAAGAACTGAAAGATACTGACAAAACAAAATGCTATCCCAAAAGGCTGAATAAAATGTTAAGCATTGCATTTATAAAGGAAAAGCTCAAAACTACCGCTTTGTATCTCTAACAGCAGACACAGCCAGTGAGGGAGATAGTGGCCCTGACGTTAAATCACGTAGTATGTAATAATTCCCTGTCTATTAATACAATTGGCAGACCCCAGAGAGAGGCAGAGACAGAAATAGCAGGTGCGCTGCCTTCACCATCAGCATCAACAGCAGTAAATTTAGCACAGAGTGACGCCGACCTGCGTCGATGCAGCAGCCCAGGGGAGGAAGCAGACAGGCAACGTATGCTGGAGAGCTGAGGGAAAAAAAGCTGGAGAAAAGGGAAAAAAAGGCAGAGAGAATCCAGGCTAAAGATAGACCATAATGCACTGCTCCCTCACTGATAGAGACACACAGTTGGATCGCCGCCATTTTCTACATCATCTGGTGGATGATTACCAAACCAAGGCACGAGAAGAGTTACTGATTATTTAGATGAAAACACATTTGTAGAAGCTAATTTAGGGTCACTACTGGATATTGATAGTAGGTAGATGTCACACTAATTTTACACCTGACAACCTTTCACCCAGTGATTAAAGGCAGTAATAAATATGAGCATATGTAACACTCTGTAAGTGTTTCAGTATAAAATTGTAATTTACAAAAATAATGACATTTTAATCCAGTAAATCAAGGCCACACTGCTAATAAGAATCTGATTCAACATGTACTGACAACAACAAAAAAATTATTGGTAACACACATGAAACTAAAATGATGCGATAAACATTAAGTAAACGACATATTGTGTAGATAAAACCCTAACATAGGCCTATATGTGATAAAACTATTAGGAGTTCTGGGAATGTCGGTTTACAGGTTTTCACTGTGAATTATAAGATGATTTGTTCATTTTTACTTCTGAAAATGGTACTTCCAAAAATTGTAATTTTAATTTACGCAAAACATTTATTTCAGATCGGAAGAAATAAGAGTTGGTTTGAAAAGTATAGTTTAGCACAAAATAAAAATGTATTTAAAAAAAGTATTTAATATAGCACATATTTATGGGAAGTTAATGCAGGACCGATCTGATGACACGTTTCATATCAAAAGAAACTGGGAACTAGAGTTAAATACTGTAATAGAGGATGTGGTTAAATATATGTGCTAGCTTTCATAAGGATATCAGCAGTCAAATGTGGAAGGAATATGAAAATGAGATTCTTTAGAGTTCCACTGGTGGTTGCCACATTTGACAGTACTTCACCATTATCACAATGTTGGAGAGGTTGCGGGATGGTGGGGGACTATGTGCACATATTCTGGGAAGATCCTAAAATACAAGAGTATTGGCAAGGTGTTAAAAGGGAAATCAATACGTTTTAGAAAGAGATATTCCGATGCATGCAGAATTTTTTTTGCTTGATGGTTTCACCTCAGATCAGTTCAGTAAATCCCACTTATTTGTATTGCATATCTTGTTAATGGCAGCTAGGAAGATAATCACTGTGAACTGTATGAAGGTGCGTGAGCCCACTGTGACAGAATGGACACATAGACTGAAACAGATATACATGTTTGAGAAGATGACAGCAGACTTGTAGTTGTAATCAGACATTTTTCGACAGAGGTGGACACCAATAGAAAATCAGCTGGAAATAAATAGACTTAATATATATTAATGCTTGAACAATGCAGCAAATGTACTGGTATGTGGTGTATTCTTTGAAGTGCTATCAAGGATTTGTGTATTTATTTTAACTTTAATTGTTGTTGTTTTTTTGTTTTGTTTTTTGCTGTTGTTATTTTATTTTTATTTTATTTTATTTTTTTATAAAAAAGAAAAAAGTTCAATAAAAACACAGTTTAAAAAAAAAAAAGTATTTAATTACTAACCCTCATGTCAATCCAAACCCTTAAGACCTTCATTTGGAACACAAATTAATTTTAATTTTAATAAAAATAAGTTCCAGAAACGTATCAAGGACATCGGTTAAACAGTCCATGCGATATCATTTCTCATCTTCAGTTTTGTGAAGCTACAATAATACTTTTTGTGCACAAAGAAAACAAAAATAACATAATGTATTCAACAATTCTTCTCCCCAAGTTACTATCCTTTATTATGGACAGTACCACGATACATGTGCGCACTTTCCCCAGAACTAAATCAAGGTTATCATCATTGTTTGCTCGCCTGAATGTAAACAATGCTGATTACGTTGATTTATTCTCATAGCTTCACAAAACTGAAGTTTAGCCACTGGTGTCACACTGGTGTCTTTGCTATGTTTCTGGGACTGGGAACACTGCAGTTGCACAGGGCCGTCACTAGGAATTCTCTTAAAATCATGTTCAGGGCCCCTGTTACTCTGTTCCTCTATTATCCCTCGTCTGACGCTCCTGTTGCAATGCTTTCTATGGAAGGGTCAGAGAGCTTTCAGATTGCATCACATATAACTTAATTTGTGTTCTGAAGATGAGCAAATCTCTTACGGGTTTGAAATGACATGAGGGTAATTAATGACAGAACATACATTTTTTGGGCAAATTAACCTTTTAAATCACTGTATTAAAGTAATTTTCAAAACCAACACAGGTCTGACTTCTTATTTTTTCTGATCCTGACCAAATCTCCTCAAAGTTGACTGGAGGTTGATAATATGGCAAAACCTCTCACAAGGAGATAAAAAATATAGCACAAAATAATATGAAAAAATAAATACATTTTATAAGTATTTGTACCTTGATGAAAGCACTTTTCTAACCAAAATACACAATGTTTGTCCATTTTTTTCCCACATATATCAACTGACTTCATTAATGGGAAGGAAATTAAATGTAAATATTTATGGTTGTTATCTAAATAAATAAATAAATAAATACAGAAGTAGTTGTTAATAATGTATGGCCACAATATCATAGCACTTTAAATCAACTTCAGTCGCGTTTGTGTCACAGTGCACGTTTTCAATGTTGATTATTTGAGTCTTTCCGGATTAAAAAACACTTAATTCAACATTCAACAACTCAAAGCTACAAGCCACTACAGTATCTGCTGAGGCTTTAAATACATGCGCATATTTTCCTTAATTAAAATAGAACAGAATAGAATAGATGTTAAAAAATATGCACAAGAACGATCTTTTATCCTAGCATTTTGTCACTTTATAGGATTATTTTGCCCGAATTCATGGTAAATGTCGGACCTTGCTTCAGACTGCATAAAATGTCTCTAAACGTAAAATAATAAAACGTGTGCAACGTGTTTAGCGAGGTCTGCGCTACTCCCTGCGTCTCCACGAGCAGGCGCTCTAGATTCTCAGAGAGCCGCAGAGACACTGCGCAATCTGCGCATGCGCGGACTCAGAGCGCAGGCGCAGTGCGATCCGGGCCTGCAGTAGTGGAGCGATCAGCTCGTCATGGCGCGGTTCCGTGTGTTCTCGCTCTCTCTCTCATTGCTGTTTTTGGTTCAGTCGGTCGTATCGATCTCATTTTACCTACCGGTGCGCAGCAGAAAGTGTCTACGGGAGGAGATCCATAAAGACGTGCTCGTTACCGGCGAATACGACATCAGCGAGCAGCCAAACACGAAAACCAACCTGAAGGTGACGTCACGCCACGCATTTACCGGATTAACGATATAAATATTTGCACAAACAGTCGTTACAGTTGTATTCTGTAGTCACTTTACGTTTGTTTGGAATTTTTAGTAAATCCGTGATGATTGTCGCGGTTCGTTGAGTCTAAACGCAAGGCCTTATGTTAGTGCTACATGGCGCTTCCTGGTTGGACGGTGATTTAACGATTCTTCATAGTTCGTTTTTAATAACATTCAACTAGTTAAATAAATCAAATGAGTTATGTTAATGACCCTATACCTTTATTTAGAAACATAAAGCGTGTAAAGAATAAACGTAATTGTAGTTTGTATTTCACCGTGTCTCATTCACTCGAGTAGTAACACGTCACTCTTACTTCCACACACAGACACATACAGAGAAGGTGTATATGGATTAACATAATTTAATTGAATTATAAAATTTTTGGCCTTCCTTGTAATAAATCTAGCTGTTTGGCTGTAACTGAATATCCAATGTTGTGGCCCTGTTAGATCACAGACTCCTCCGGACACATCCTTTATGTGAAAGAAGATGCAACCAAAGGCAAGTTTGCCTTCACCACAGAGGACTATGACATGTTTGAGGTGTGCTTCGAGAGCAAGTCACCTATGGGTGAGTGTTTGACACGTCTGGAGACTTTCTGATAGGACCTTTGCTGACATATGTTCAGCTAAAGGTGATATTATGATGGTATGATGATACAAATCGATTCTAAATCAGCACCGATATACAATTGATTTTTACTTTTTTCTTCTATTTAGGAACTGGAAGAGTTCCTGACCAACAGATCAACTTGGACATGAAGCACGGTGTTGAGGCCAAAAATTATGAAGAGGTTTGTTTGCATTGATTTCTAATGTTGCAGATGTTTTCAAAAATTTGGGGTTGGTTTTGAAAAAGTTTATTATATGCTCACCAAGCCTGCATTTATCAGATTAAAAATGCAGTATTTTTTATTTTTTTATTATAATTACCATTTAAATTAACTCTTCTATATGCATATAATTTGTGATGCAAAGCTGAATTTTTGGCATAATTTCTCCAATCCTCAATGTCTCATGATCCTTCAGAAATCATTCTAATATGTTAATTTGTTTGTTTTCAGTGTTGAAAACCCTTGTACTGCTTAATGATTTTGTAGAACACATGCTACATTTTTTCAGATTTCTTTGATTATTAAAAAAAATATTTTCTTTAGTCTTTTATTAGTCTAAATGCTCACCCCAGACTTTTGAACGGTAGTGTGCATTGCTTTTGGAGATGATCTACATCTACTGTTCCAGGCAGAATTGCAGCTGTTGCTTTGATTGTTTAGTCAGTCTGAAGTTATTCTTCACTTGTTAAGATTGCCAAGGTTGAAAAACTGAAGCCCCTGGAAGTAGAACTCCGTCGGCTGGAAGATCTTTCAGAATCTGTTGTCAATGACTTTGCCTACATGAAGAAGAGAGAGGAGGAGATGAGAGATACGAATGGTAAGAACCAACAAAACATCCCACTGAAGTTAAATTCCAGCTTAATAAACGTGTCTGGTAAACGAGTCACGAGCTCTGACGTTCTGTCGTGTTTTGCAGAGTCCACCAACACACGCGTGCTGTACTTCAGCATCTTCTCCATGTGCTGTCTGATCGGTCTGGCCACGTGGCAGGTCTTCTACCTGCGCCGCTTCTTCAAGGCCAAGAAGCTCATTGAGTAAAATCTGCCTGAACAATCAGGGACCCAGAACTTCTTCCTCACATCAGAACCTCCGGCCCCTGACATTTTGCTTCGCCTCGGTGATTTATTCCAGTCGCCGCGGGTGAACTGAAGTTTATCGGGAGTGGACGTGCATCAAGGAATTCTCTGGGAAGCAATTGATGCCTAGCGGCCAAATTGTTTTCAGTGCGTGTACATTTTTGATACAAGCTTGTTCCGTATCATTTGGAAAAAAACACACCCAGTTTTTTTTTTGCTTTATTTTCTTGTATTTATACTAAATGGCAGCACAAGCCCCCTATAACTGATAAAAGATATGCACCTGTGAGAGAAACTTGTGAACGTTGTGTGTGTGTGTTAATTACTGTAATCAGTTCTGCCTGTTATTTGGAAGGACAGGATGATTGTTTCACATAAACAGATTGTAGACTGATGTGTTTAGCTGTCTGTATTATTTCTATAAAAACTTGTGTTTGGTAATTCAAAGCCATTTTATTAAAATGAAGTCCCACTCACTGCAAGTGAAGAGAGAGCTATCGCACATCAGAGCTTCAAGCTGTCATATATCATTCTGATTTTGAGAAATGTACTAATTTTTAAGCGGTTTTATTTTGTGGGGCAGCATCTCTTTTTAGTTTGCTTATGGGAAAGTGTGAGTTCATCTATGATTTTTGTTGATTGTTAGTTTCTCCACAAACTGAATAAATGTTCAATCCAACAGAACTCCTGCAGAGGGCCTGAGGGTAAAGGTGCATAAATGCCATAACTTCTTCATCAGTTCTGGTTTAATTTGTTACAGGATGTACCCGTATTTGACAGATCAAACTAGACTTTGATTTTTCTCCTTTTCAAATGCTTTTATGGAATAGTGGTTACACATGTCCTGGGTAGAAGGTTTGGATCAGATTTATAATTGTTATTATTTGCTGCCAGTGGTTTAATTTTTTTTTTTTTTTTTTTGCTCCAGTGTTCATTAATTTTCAAAATGTTTTTGATTCTAATTAATTTTGGTGAAAGTGGATTTCGGAAATATAATTGGCTTGTCATTCAATAAAAATTGTTAGTAAAGTATTTTGAGTGTTTGTGAGTTATTAAAATGATTTAGTAATGACCATCTTAGAGAATCTGAAAATCATAAATTATAACAAGATGGAAAATATTTCAAGTTTGCATAATATTTTAAAAGGCTACCCGGTGGATAAATAAGTGGGAAAATAAATAAATTTACATGCAGAAAGTTATTTTAATTAATATAATGCGAGATAACATTGTAAAAAAAAAAAAAAAAAGCACCTAAAAACTATTTTTGAAGGATCATGTGACACTGAAGACTGGGGTAATGATGCTAAAAATAAAACTTTGCATCACAGAAATATACATTTTTAAATATTAAATTTTAAATCATATGTCAAAATATTCCTCTTTTTACTGTATTTTTGACAGTGGGTGTGAGCGTTAGAGATGACTTACCAACAATTAATTAACTAGCAAGTTTTATATAGCCTAATTTTATATTGCATAATTTTGCATAATATACAGTGCGTTGTGCAAAACGTTAATAGGCTTCTTCGTGTGTTCTACATGAGGCAATTTGTTTTATATGATCTATTCAACAGCGTTACAGAAAACACTTGAGTGAGTGTTTATATGATGGTCGGTTGGTGGGGCTGTTACAACACAGTCCTGATCGCCGATAAATAACAGAAGAAGAGCAGGATTCATGAACCGGAGGAGGTTTGTGTCTGGTTCCGCGACGGTTCAAGCTGTCGAGTAAGTGAAACCAGCGCTTTACTGAGACACCAGTCAAAATGCCCGGCGCTGATAAAGAGATGGATCTGTCCGAGCGCATCGAGTCGTTTCTGTCCGAGCTCAAACGCTCCGGCAGCGGGACAGGATCACTCCGGGGCTCCGCGGAAACTGCGCGAGAAACGACCGCTTTACTCCGCAAAATCACCGCGCAGGCCCGCTGGGGCAACGCCGGTGAGTAAGCACTCGAGATCGGATCAAAACCAGAGCGCTGTCCGCTGATCTTACTCGCTCTACAAATGACTTCACTGTGTCTTGACTGTAGGGGTGCGTGTGTCTGTGGTTTACAGCAAAACTTTTCATATTCCTGAGGGACCCCACAATTTAAATGATTCCAGTTACAGTTTTTTCATTAGTTACATTATACTTACTGTAGTACTTTACTGTTATATATATATTGTTTTTTTTTTAACACTATTCTATTTTTAATATTTATTTTATTGTAATTATTTTATTTAATCGTTTTAATATATGTAATTAACTATTTATTTAAATCTGTTTTAATATTAACTTTATTTTTATATACATTTTATTTTTATATAATTTTTATTTATTTATTTTCTCTCAGACCCTGTAGCACTTTGTGGCCCCATAGGGTTCGGCCCCCAATATAGAACCCTCTGGTTTACAGGATCTTGTTCTCTGGTGTGTTTTTTCAGGTGAGCTGATGGAAATCATACGGAAGGAGGGCAGAAGGATGACGGCCGCACAGCCGTCTGAGACCACCGTCGGTAACATGGTCCGCAGGGTGCTGAAGATCATACGAGAAGAATATGCCAGGTATCTGAAATCAACCTTATAACTTCATTCCCTGTTCTCTAACACTAATATACAAAACCTGAAGCAGCGAGTAAAGACTGTATTTATTAGTATGCATTATTTTGATACACTAGCTTGCTAATATTTCCTTTAAATATCACTTAGTCAAAGGAACAAACATAGTATCCAATCATATTTCAGCATTTTCTCAGTGTGAATGACAGATAAGGTAGGGACATACTTTTCAGATTATTTCCTGATTTCCTTTTTTTTTTTAAATCGGTGCTCTCTTTTGGAACCATCACTATTTTTATATATTTTTTAAAGCGGTTTCATTAAAACCTACATCACATTATCAGTGGAGATTCCAGACTGTTGCCTTTGTAGTACGAACTTTACATGACGTTACATGACGATTTTATCACCAGTTTTTCTACTTGAGCTATTCTGGTCGCTTGGCTAAATTTATTTATTTATTGGAGTAGTCAGGAATGATTTCCCGGGAAATTACATACTCAAACATAACAACGCAAACCGAAAAAGAGCTCGCAATCAAAAAGAGAAACAGCGACATTAACGTTACCCATAAAAAAACTCGAATCAACGTAGCTTAGTTTGTATAAGCATCACATCTGAAGTTTACAAAACAATGTAAATAGCAGTAACGTTAGATATTTTTAAAACGCCCAAAACAAAACCAATGCCCAAAACGGTGTTCCTCCGCAAATGACGTAAAATGTTTTGGTTCAACCACTAAAGGGGAGAAAGTTAAAAACCGTAGTTAAGATTTTAGGTTAAAAAAAGATGAACACCATTAGACTGGTTTTGGAACATGATAGTGAGTAAATAATAACAGAATACAAATCTTTAGATGATCAATCTGAATCTCTCTTCAGGTCCAGGGGCAGCAGTGAAGAGACGGATCAACAGGAATCTCTGCATAAGCTGCTGACATCTGGAGGCTCCAGCGAAGACAACTTCAGACAACACTTCCCTCATCTCAAAGCCAACGTCATTGAAGCCATCAATGAACTGCTGACAGAACTGGGTGAGAGTCCATAATGCCTTCAGATTTGGTCTTTTATATATTCTTGTAAAGTTAAATGTGTCTGTGGTTTTTAGAGGGCACCACAGACAACATCTCCATGCAGGCGCTGGAACACATTCACTCGAATGAAGTCATCATGACCATCGGCCGCTCCAGAACAGTGGAGGCTTTCCTGAAAGACGCGGCGAGGAAACGCAAATTTCACGTCATCGTTGCAGAGTGTGCACCCTTCTGTCAAGTGAGTACATATTTGCTTCCATTATATTTTACTAAAGCGGCTCTCGGAAACACATCTCATTACTGCAAATAATAAAACAGACAGGCAAAAATGAATAACACGGTCAGGTTTAACAATTATGTACTATTACTGAAATTATCATAATATTTATTAATTTTTGTAAATAATATTAGTATTTTAACATTATTAAGTTAAGAAATACATCATTATAAAAAAAGTTCAAATTATTTAAATGACCATTGTATTTAATAGATTTAAATTTTTTGCTTTTTTTTTTTTTTACCATTTCATTATTTTTATTATTAAGAATACAACGTTTTACTATTTCATTTTTAATAATAATAATAATAATAATAATTAGGGATGCACCGAAATGAAAATTCTTGGCCGAAACCGAAAACCGAAAAAGAGAAAACCAAGGCCGAAAACCGAAACCGAAACACCGAAATAAATTATGCCAATTATTAGTACCATTGCATTTATTGCTATGACCGTGTACTAACTTTACTAAAATTAAGACATTGCAATTGCATAAATTAATATTAAAGTTTCAAAGATAATTACAATTACATAACTTATTAAAAAAAAAAACATAAAAATACATAATTACAAATGATGTAAATATTTATTAAGCACATTGCAACAATGCACAGTATAAAATAAAATTCAAACTAAAAATTTATCCCACTCATGTGTATATTTTTATAATAATGTACAGGCCTACTGGCTGCAGAAAGGTTTTAAAATGAACAGTTCTCTCAGAAAAATTTCAAATGCACTTCACCTAAATGCACTTTGTTTTTATATGTAGGACTAGAAAGTGCATTACTTCTCCATTTGGCAAGATGGGGATGGGGACTTCAGACAGGTAACCATCTAGCTGTTGAGCAGTTGAGCTTGTCATCTGCCTGACATTTGAGAAATATTTGAGAGAGTGTATTTAAATAGGGCCAGGGCATAAATAAACATTTTTATCAAATTAAAGCAGAAATCTAGCAGAAAATCTAGCATAAATATGGCTACCATCTGATATTATGTATGTATATATGTTTGTGTGTGTGTATAAGAACAAAATAGCCAACGTATTATTATTATTTAAGGCACTTTATTGCAGAATTCCACTGAACATATCAGACAACGATGGTGCATGCCACTCATCTGGTGCAGAGACGAGTCTTTTTTTCTGCGCTCTGATCTGTCTCCTGCACTTGGCGCTTCTCCGTCTCCACGCGGGTTCTCCGCATCCAGCGCGGCCTGGATCATATCTCGTGCGCGCTGCCTTATTTCCGCATCCAAGTAATGGTCTTTATAACGCGGATCAAGCACATTCGCGATTAAGTGCAGAGGATCCGAAAAGATCTCAGTGAGACGTGTGCTAACAGACTCTATAAGACTGTACTTTTCTTTGTTTTTACTTCGTGGTCCGTCTTAATCTCTTTGTTAGGAGACGTTTTAGTGCTGCGAATAAAGGAATACGAAGAGAGAGAATGTTCTCACTGGTGTTAAGTGAATGTCGCGGGGAGCTCGTGGTCTTTGCTATGCAGGTGCACGTGCAGGTCGCGGTTTCTGTTTGCGTCATCACAACATTTCGGCCGTGTTGTTTCGGTGATAAAAGTCTATCGGCCGAAAACCGAAAAGGCCATTTTCGGCCGAAAATTTTCGGTGGCCGAAATTTCGGTGCATCCCTAATAATAATAATAGTTAACAAAAAATTATATAATAAAATTAAATGTACATTTTATATTAATGTTTATCATTAATACATATTACATTTTTATAATCAATTAAATACAAATATTATGTAGTATAATCTAAATAATTTCTGTTTTTACTGTATGTATATTAATATGAATGTTTTAGGAGTTTAACTTCATATTGGTTTTGGTTTTTAAGTGTTGTAAATCAAGGTTGTTCATAGTAAGGACTAAACTTTGTCCATCAGGGGCATGAAATGGCCACAAGTCTTTGCAAAGAGGACATCGAGACAACGGTTATCCCAGACGCGGCCATTTTCGCTGTGATGTCAAGAGTCAACAAGGTGAAATAATGAATTGATGCCTAACGCATGAATTGGAAATGTCGTTTTAAAACATGTTAGTCATACACAGAGTCTAGTTTCTTGATGAATGACTGAAGTGAGATGAATACCTGACTGAATCACGTGCATGTGTTGTTCAGGTGATCATCGGCACACAGACGGTTCTGGCTAACGGGGGTCTGCGGGCGGTTAACGGCACACACACACTGGCTCTGGCTGCCAAACATCATTCGACTCCTCTCATCGTCTGCGCTCCCATGTTCAAGCTCTCGCCGCAGGTATCTGACACCCCTCACACAAAATTAAAATCAGTAGATACGATCTTGTACATGCATGCTGTTTTTGAGGGTTCATTTGCATCTTTGTTGTTGTAGTTTCCCAATGAGGAGGACACGTTTCATAAATTTGTTTCACCACATGAAGTGCTTCCCTTTACTGAAGGTAACATCACACAGGAACATTTGACTCCTTTTAGCAACCTCCAAACTGAAATTGTCAATAAGAAGTTTAGAAAAACTGATTTGCTTTTAAGTTACTCTCCCTCAGACCATTTAAGATGTCAAAGTTTTTTTTTTTTTTAAATGTAGCATCACTTCACTTGCTCATCAGAGAATCCTCTGCAGTGAATGGGTGCCATCAGAATGAGAGTGCAAACAGTTAATAAAAACATGACAAGTAACCCACACCACTATGATCCATCAATTAACATTGTGAAAAACTTATAGATGGAGGACTTACATTTTAGCTAGATGCAACAGTATGAAGTTAAAAATGTATTGAATTTGTTTGTTATTAACACGCAGCTTTTCACTTCACAAGATATTAACTGATGTGGATTATTGTGGCATTTTTATCAGCTGTTTGGACTCTCATTCTGACGGCACCCATTCACTGCAGTTGATGCAAACCCGTTCTGATGAAGAAACAAACTCTTCTGCATTTTTATGGACAATCTGTAATTCTACTTTACAAGAACTAGTTTTACTTCCCCCAAGTATTAAAGTCATTTTGTTAAATTCATGAGCAACATTTGTGATGACTGTGTTTTCTGTTTCCAGGTGAGATCTTGTCTAAGGTCAATGCTCACTGTCCGGTATTCGACTATGTTCCTCCAGAGCTCATCACACTGTTCATCTCAAACATCGGGGGGAACGCTCCGTCGTACATTTACCGTTTGATGAGTGAACTTTACCACCCAGAAGATCATGAACTGTAGATCGAAAAATAAAGAAGCTCTGACTTGCAAGTCTGGGCTTTTAAGATTCTGTGATTGTGAATATTTAAGCTACTGATCCATATATAAAGAGTAAAAGACAACATTGTGTGTGTGTGTGTGTATTACTGACATTTAATACACCAAAGATATTCTGTAAATAGTTCACAAACTTGCAATTCATGTTTTAAAAATTAGTCAAAAAAACTTGAAAGCACAACAAAATTGATCAGAATGATGCCTGAGACAAAAGGCTCTTCATGCACCGTAGAAACGCTGCAGCTCAGCCGTGATCATTCACTTGAGGGTTTCTCAACTGTGGGAAAACAAAGAGACAGTTGCTCTTTACAGATACTGGATACACAAGCACATTTCATTGGATTTGCTGCAGTTGTCTGTGTGTTTGTGGCACCTGCTCTGTGTTTTGGTCCATTTCAAAGCACTTCTGGGCGGCACTGCCACCGCTGGATGGTAGAAGGTACAGCCCGCTCGCTTACACTGAGCAGCAAATCTACATGGCTGCGGGAAACAAACAAAAGGAGGAACTTGAAAACACAAAGATCGAAGAAGATTTTTAAAACCTATATTTGAAACAACATGCACAAGAGGAAGTAGATTATTTTAAATTTATGTTGACTCGTTAAATGCTTAAAATCAGACTTTTTGCCATATTTGGGTTTTTAGTTGACATTTCCGAGACTGTTAAGTTCTTAAACTACACACAAACACAACTGTATCCCTTAAAGAGAAACAGATTGATGCAAGACTCACTTTGGGGTGGTAGAAAGGACAGTCCAGCTTTTTACACTCTGGGAAGAAATGGCACACGGCGCTGGCTGGAGCCGGATCTGCAGGGTCAGAGGTCACGGTTTAAAGGTCAGCGGCCATTTATAACACATTCCAGTGTATTTCATCAACTTACACACCTGCTCTTTTGTTGCTAGGGTTGTTGAGTTTGCGGCTGACGTGTGTGAATGGACAGTCCGTCTTGGTGCACTTGGCATCAAACTTACAGTTTGGATGAATGAACAGACACTTGTTGCCAAATTTACATTTGGGAAACACTCTGCAAAGGAACCAAAAAATACATTTGCATAATATGCATTACTTTGTATGACTGAAAAGAAGTGTCACAAATGATTAATTTAATATTAATTACGCATTTCCAGCACCACTGATAATGACAGGAAGGAAAAACAGACTGAAAGATCAAGTAAAAATAAAAACACACATATTCAATACACGGGCCAAAAAACAAAACAATAAATATGTATATATATATAAAATAGAATAGAAAAACACTGATCAATTGTTCACTGTTAAGTTACAAAAAAGAAAGAAACAATTCAATAAATAGAATTCAATGCTAAAATTTGAATAAAAATGTAGACTAGATAATTGTTGATTGCTGTGAAAATATAAATTTAATAGAATAAAAGAGGAAAACAGACTACGAAGACCTATGAAAACATAGTTAAGTATATTATATTGCATTTTTGTCAATAGATCTTTGTAAATATTACACAATGGTCACTTAAAAATGTACAAAAAAATGAAAAATAAAATTTAATGAAAAAAACAACAACAACCTGAATAGAATAAATTAGAATAATAATAATAAAAAAAAAAAGACTGATCAGTTGTTGATGGACTGGTCCAACATGCTGTGTGTCGCATGGGTTATATAGTGTGAGTTTGTTCAGTCATGGGCTGGTAATATGTTCTCACTTGCACGGTGTGTTGGGGTGATGGTACAGACACTCGTCTCCAATCTTGCACGCAGGCCAAAACTTGCAGCGTTCTGGAAGTTTCTGTCGTTTAGCCTGAAGCGACTCTACGTCCATGGCCTCCACCTCATCTAACTCTCTATCTGCAGGAGAAAGACAGAATGAGGACGAGCAGAGGAAATTAGAATGTTAGGAAATAAGAATTCTGCACAGTGAACTGACTGAGATTAAGTAGTCCGCCGGCATAACGGCAAAAAAGTTTGCATGTTGTTTGCGAAGATATCCATTGGCTCTCCTTAATGGTTTCCAACACTGCAACAAGCAATTACCCCCACCTCCCCGTTTCGAAAAGTACCGAACCGTGACAACGTGTAGTATCAAACCGAACCGTGAGTTTTGTGAACCGTTTCACCCATATAAATAAATAAATAAACGGACAAGTCCACTAAAACATGAGGATCTTCATCTTACCACCAGTGTTTAGAAGCTCAGTGCCGAGTCTGAGGTGGACGGCAGGTTTGGGTCCACTATTTTCGGGAAGGTCAGAGGTCGTATTGAACTCGTCCTCAGGCTCCATCTCCACCTGATCTGTGCGGTTTGCTAACGGACTGGGAACTCCATCTAATGTCACGATGAACTTTGGACTCGCTGCTTCCACCACCTCCGCTCTCTCTCTGCAGAGGAACAGAATGAGATTTGATCATGTGACACTAAAGACTGGAGTAATGATGCTGAAAATCTCAGCAATAAGTTATTTTTGATACTTTACAATAATTATATTTTCACTATGTTTTTTTCTGTTGGTGAGACAAGGTGAGCAGTAGAGACTTCTTTCAAACATTTAAAAAAAAAAGAAAAAAAAAAGGAATAAAAATATGATTCTAAACATTGTTTTTGCTTGAAACGGGTCTGTCATACCTGGCCTGCACCATTCGGGATGTGATGGGTGGGTCTTCAGTTTGATTGACAGTGCTAGGCCTGCCCCTCACTGGTGGAGTCTGGTCAAGTACTGGTTTCCTCATGATGAATGAACGAGTGTCCAGAGCGTTGAGTCTCGCCGCCTCCAAAACCTGCAGCTCTGAAAAACAACAGTTACACTACTGTTCAAAAGTCTGGGGTCGGAAAGATTCCAATTTCTGAAAGAAGCATCTTATGATTAATAAAAGGTTGCATAAATTTGTTCATAAATACAGTAAAAATAGTAATATTGTGAAATATTTTTACAATTTAAAATAAGTCTTTGCTATTGAAACGTTTTAACTTATTCCAGTAATGCAAAGCTGAATTTTCAGCATTATTACTCCAGTCTTCAGCTTCACATGATCCTTTGGAAATTATAATATGCCGATTCTACCAATGCTGAAAACAGTAGTGCTCATTAATGTTTTTGTGGAAGCTTTTCCAAGATTCTTTGATGATAAAAAAAAAAAAAAACATTTGAAACAGAACTCTTATAACATTACAAAAGTATTTACTGTAACTTTTGATCAATTTAATGCATCCTTGTTGAATAAGTTAATTTCTTGGAAAAAATACAATTGTACTGACCCTAATATATTTTTTACGATAATGTATATTCAAATATATTCTAAACGGTCAGCTGCTTTACATGTTGATCAGATGATATCTTACGGTCTGTGTGTGTGTGTGTGTGTGTGTCTCTAGTCAAAAGTCAGGTCACAAAAGACTATAGAGCATCAAAAAAATGTGACTGATTGACTTCCATTGTAACAACTACGGCCGATGATACACAGGGGAACTTTTTGAGCAATGGTCATCCAGGAGAGACCCAGGGCCCATGTACGATCTAAAATATCCAGAAAGAAATTTGTAACCCATTCTCAATGGGAACATGCCCAAGCAACCTTGCTCAAAAAGTTGCCTGGCAAAATTGCTCAAAAATTTGCCCCGTGTATCATCAGCCTAAGACGGACTTTATTGTCAGAGGTCAAAATAAGGTCATGTTCCTCACGGATTTCACTGATCTGCTCTCGACTGTCCTCTTCGGGAAGCTCCAACTGCAGACGAGATGCTAAAGCTATGGACTGTGCTGCAAAACACAGAAAAGAAATCAATTTGTAGTTTGATTTCTTGTTCCCTTCGTCAACACAATATTTCTTTAAGCAACAGACACTCACTGTTGTGCAGCGTGTCCTGGGGCGTGAGAACGTGCAGGTGCTCCTGGACCAATCGGATCGCAGCATTATTCATCTCGTCACTCGCCAAACGTGTCCGTGGTGCTACAGGAACCGTCTGCCGCTGCTGGGGAACTAGACATGAGAATACAGAACAAGGAGCAGCATTATTGTCTAAAACTACAGCTTTGGAGACCCTTGTTCTAGTACATCAAGTTACAATAATTAAAATAAATTACTAAATTAAAGCAAACTTATTAAAATTACTCAATTGGAATGAGAAACGTTGCCTTGGTAGCTAGCTGAAATACAAAATTTTAGTTCTAATTTTAACTATAATAGCCCTGTATTGTAATAATTTGTTCTCCCATTTTCCTAAATCAAAATGAAAGAACAAATCAGTACTTCATTACAACAAAATTTTAGTCGGAAGTCGTGGCCTAATGGTTAGAGAGTCAGACTCCCAATTGAAAGGTTGTGAGTTCGATTCTCGGGCCGGCAGGAATTGTGGGTGAGGGGAGTGCATGTACAGTTCTCTCTCCACCTTCAATACCATGACTGAGGTGCCCTTGAGCAAGGCATCGAACCCCCAACTGCTCCCCGGGCACCGCAGCATAAATGGCTGCCCACTGCTCCGGGTGTGTGCTCACAGTGTGTGTGTGTGTGTGTGTGTGTGTGTGTGTGTGTGTGTTCACTGCTCTGTGTGTGTGCACTTCGGATGGGTTAAATGCAGAGCACAAATTCTGAGTATGGGTCACCATACTTGGCTGAATGTCACGTCACTTTCACTTTCAATTTCCTAAATAGAAGAAACATTCTTTATTCAAGGCCACAATATTTATTTTTTACACGTCACATGAGAGGCTCTGTAATAAACTACACAGTGTTAAACCAATTGTTCTTATTATTAATTATAATATTAAATGCATATGTTGAACCTGTGTATGTAGTGGTTTTATTGATGGATTCCTGAGCTTCTGAGATTGCTTTGAGGATCAGATTTCTGTTGGCTTGTTTGGCCGGTGGGAGAGAAGGTCTGCAAAACACATACAAACCTTATATGAATCTGGTAGGAGTAAAAAAATAAAAAATATATATATTTTCGATTATTTCAAAGAGGAACATACTTGCGTTCAGGTTTCGATGGCAGAGACACTTTGCTGGCAAGACCGTAGTCGTCCTCCTCTTCATCCTCCTCCTCATTCAGATCATCACTCTCCTGTCCGCGTTCATGACCTCTGTGAACCCGAACTACTGAACTGGCTACAGGCGCCTTTCGTTTCCGGGACAATTCCTGCCAGAAGGGTGCCATTCATTGAGGTGATGAGCTACTGCATCATGGATTGAACTGATGCTTTCACTTTATCAAAATCCACTCACCCTGCCGCTCTCCGCTGAGCTCCTGGAAACCCGGCCATGGCTGGATCCCGACCTTTCCTGACCTCTTGTGACGTTTGAGGACCTGTAAGCATCCGCAGTTTGTCTCGAAGACTCCAGCGCTGGCCTTGGTCTGTCCAGAGTCGAGCGGCTGTATAAAGCCTGAGAGGTCAAGCTCTGCTCCAGGGGGTCGTAGCCAATGAGGTCATCGTCCAGATCAGGCTTGATGTCAATCACAGCCTCTGACGACGCCTCCATCAGCGGTTTGACAGTGGAAGTGAGTCTGGAGGGTCTTTCAGAAGAGCCTCTCCTGCTAGATAAAGCAAACACTGGTGAGCATGTAATCATCAGTAATCATGGTTAAAGAGATATGGGAGCCAGTGATTTCCATAGTATGGACATTGACATGCTGGTATGGACCAGCAACTGTTTGGTTACCAATATTTTTCAAAATACTGAATATTCTTTTATGTTCAGCAGAAGAAAGAAACTCAAGAGATTTTCTTTTTTGGGTGAGCTATCCCTTTAAGACAAATTAGCAATGATTTGCTGACCCACTCATGGGAATTAAATACCTGGTGCGGTTCTCATAGGCGGAGCTTGAGACACGTCCCTCCAGCCTATCAGAACGTGAGCTGGAAACAGCGAGAGCACGAGGCTCCGCCCCCCTCCTGTTGTTTTCTGCTTGGATGCTGGTCTCTGAGTGCAGAACGGAAGGATGGAGAGATGTGGGCTCTGCAAAACAAATAGAAATATTGGT
This sequence comes from Carassius gibelio, assembly GCF_023724105.1. NCBI lineage: Eukaryota > Metazoa > Chordata > Actinopteri > Cypriniformes > Cyprinidae > Carassius > Carassius gibelio. The sequence continues at coordinate 4,044,599 of NC_068415.1, forward strand.
AAACCAAATTAACCGCACAAAAAAAAAAAATAGAAAAGATGCCTTGGCAACTAACTGACAAGTTTAAGGAGTTTAAGCTGAGACACTAAAATGAATGAGAAATCTACAAAAAGAAAAAATTACACATACAAGAACTAATAAAAAATTACAAAATTAATGCGAAATTCAGAATGACTTTTTAATATAATTAATTCTTAAAACTGATGCACATGGAATAACTGACAAATTTTCCAGTCAATAGGTCACAATATAATTAAATGTTTAATTTCTAAATTGAGTTATGTTATTAACTAATATTGAATGCAAAAAAAACAAACAAAAAAAAACATGCACGACAGGATGTAAAAAGTCACATGACAAGACTCATGATCTCCAACATAACACACACCAACTGCAACCGATCGGAGCTTGTCCAGAACACCATGTAACCTACAACACACACAAACAGCATTCACTTCATTGTTTTATACTTCATCAGCACAACCGTTTTCAACATGGATAATAATCAAATGTTTCTTGGGCAGCAAATCAGCATTTTAGAATGATTTCTAAAGAGTCATGTGACAATGAAGACTAGTAATAACGAGTAGAGTAATTACTAGAGTACTTTTTATATTACTATAGTAATGATGCTGAATATTCAGCTTTGCGTCACAGAAATAACTTACATTTTAAAATATGTTCAAATATAAAACATTATAAATAATAATAATAATAATAATACACAATATTATTTTTACTGTATTATTACTTTAAATAAATACAACATTGGTTAGCAGAAAGGACTTCTTAAAAAAACTAAAACAATCACTACCTACCATACGGTGAACTTGATTGTATTGTTGCCTAAAAACAAGGACAGGTCGTCTGCCATCTGCTTTGGGTTCTTCTTATTAGCCACCATGACCATGATGTAATCCGGAAGCTCCTCGTCTGACAGACACACACAGAAACATGTTTGATCTGATCAGTGAACCATCAAATGAATGCAGAAATTGCTTAATAGAGATCCTGTTTCCTAGACATCATTTAGACATGCATGAAGACATAAGAATTTACTTCTAATTTAAATTAACCCTGAATTAAAAAATGATTACAACTAATTTGTATAATTTATTCTTATTGTTTAAATACAATTTTGTTTTATTCTACCCTTTTTGCATGCTAATATGCATCTTATTCAAGCTATTGTAATTTTACATTGCACAACATCTTGTATACAGCTGTGCTGCAAACATTTTGCAATGCAAATATAAAGGAGCAACAGTGAGAATATAACTGTTCATTAGCTGGAAGCGTCACTTTGATCCGATTCTTAAACTTCCAGATTAGCAGATGACAAGACTTCTCTCTTACTTTTTTCTGCAGAAAGCCCACTAACAAACTGTTGAAACACTATGCAGTGGATTCAAAATAAATGATGCATATCTGATGTCAGGTCTTACCCACATAAGCGCCGAGCTCTTGCAACTTTCCTTTGATAGCAGTCTGAAAAACAAGAAATTAACATTTTCATAGGATTATATTTAGCAGACAGACACTAACTACCACATTTAACCTTTACAAAACAGAATAAAATAACAAATCACATGGCACTTAAGTACATATCATGGTACTGAAAGCTCATGTAACATACTATTCATGGTATTCCCAACGTCCTGTTAAGGTACTATAGTCAAAATTTACTTAGTGACGATCACTGATATTCAAATACACTGCAAACAAAACTTTGCACTATGTAAAAAACACTCCAAACACGTTTAATAAAACAGAAATGCAGATAAAAGGCAAAAAAAAACAAAAACAAGCAACAGCAGACACTCGCACTTAACAGGAAGCATTCATTAAAGCCCAGCTGTAGGTTAGCGAGCACGCTAAGCATTGTAAACGGCTTACCCTTATTTTCTTGCTGATTTCAGTTCCGATCTCCATATTTGTTTGGTTTGTTGTTTCCCCTCGGAGTCAAGATATTATTTAAATTAACAGGACATTGAGAAAATAAGACAGAAGAACAGTTTGTCGTTGCTAGGCCTCGCGTGCCGCCTCTTTATTCATACTGCGCATGCGCAGCCAGTTTCAAGGTTTAATTTTATTATTAAAAACAAATATATGATTGCCCAAAATGTACAATAGTTTTTAATTAAAACGTGTTTTAAAATACCACTCTTTTAAATAGCTATTTTAAAAACTAAATAAGCGTGTTTTTATTGTTTGATAATAAACAAGAATGAAGTATATAATGAATAATAATAGATAATTGCATTATTAAATTATAATATATATATTTTTGATTATTATGATTTGATTATTATTAATTTATTTTCTTGATGATTAGACTAATTAAATTTAAATTAAATTTATGCATTTAGCAGACGCTTTTATCCATGCTATTATTATGTTTCTAATATGAAAAAGGATTTCACGTATTGACCACAGCGTCACTCCTCCAGTTCACCAGGGTGCGCTAATGCACGCTCACAGACCTATGGCACAGACACGCGCTCTCTCACACAAACACTCATGTCAGAAGCTGTCAAACGGCGTGAGTTTGATGAAAATTAGTCTTTAAATATATGATCGAGAGTGAGAGGATGAGTCGCAGCTGTGTTTACATCTCTAAATCATGAGAATAAAGAGGAGTAACAAGACGGCGAGTTAGATCTTCTCGAAAGAAACGAATATGTACTGGTAGCGGAGGATTCAAGGGGATTTTACAGGCGGTAAAAGATGAGCTGGCTCGGCAGGAACGCATTGATCGGTCTCGGTGTCGGTGTGACGATCAGCACCGGCCTGATCGCGTTATTGATCATTAAAGAAGCTCTTAGGAGAAGAAACCGCCGCCTCCTGCTGCTGCATAACGAAATCGGTATGAACCGAAACACATCACTGCCTACATAATCTGTTTAACGTGTGTGTGACACTGATGTGTGTGTGTTCAGTAGACGCTGCGGTGAGCGGTTTGTCTCCTGAGCAGCAGGTGGAGCTGAGGAAGACTCTGGACGAGGTGATGAAGAGTGTGTCCGGTCTGAGGAGTGAGATTGCAGAGCTGCGGGACGGTCTTAGGGACATCAGCTCCACCATCGCTGAAGATGTCAAGTGGGTCAACTCTTCCTTCTCATCTCGGATAGGGTCATATTAACTTGTGGGAACGTCGTCATGTGTAGTGGCTATGCGATATGTAAACAAACCTGCGTGTCCATAGCAACCTGGGGTTATCAGAATATTAAAGGGTTAGTTCACCCCAAAATTAAAATGATGTCATTAATGACTCACCCTCATGTCGTTCCAAACCAGTAAGACCTCTGTTTATCTTCGAAACACAGTTTAAGATATTTTAGGATTTAGTCCGAGAGCTCTCAGTCCCTCCATTGAAGCTGTGTATACGGTCTACTGTCCATGTCCAGAAAGGTAAGAAAAACATCATCAAAGTAGTCCATGTGACATCAGAGGGTCAGTTAGAATTCATGTCAGATGTCACATGGAGGCCAAAAAATGAAGTGAACCGAACATCAGTGTATGTTATCTCTCTTCTCACCCAGACCTTTTCCTCATCTCACCTGGGCATCTCTGTCACCTCAGTCTCTCTTCTGTCTCCTCTGAGTGTTCTTCATCTCATCTGCTTCTGTTGTCTCTCTCCTTCCAGGAAGACTGTGGAGGAGAGTCAGAGGTCGCGGCGGCGGCGCACGTTCATGCCGAGGGAACGCTCTGAATCCATGAGCTCCAGCTCCATTTACTTCAACGCCAGCGCCGGGGTCGCCAGTCTCTGTGACGACAGCGAGGTCGGGTAAGTGTCGTCTGCCAGGATGCCGTGTAGCTCTCGAGACTGTGTTCGTTTCAGCAGTTGAGCTCTTCACAGGTACTCCACGGCCTATTCCAACGCCGAGTCCGACTACACGGACAGAGAGACGGATAAAGATGGAGAGGATGAAGGGGGGGATTCTGAGGAGGAGAGCTGCGCCACGGTGCTCACGCTGAGACAGGACGAGGAAGAGGATGATGAAGATGCCGGGCTGATGGCGGACTGTTTAGCGGACATTCCCAGCCCTGAACTCACCCTCCTGCTCGCCCAGTGTGATCTGCTGCATGCAGGGGATTCTGGGAAAAAGGCAGAGGGCTTCCAGCTGCTGATGGAGAACAGACCTCTGGTGAGATATTTAATGATAACTGAAGAGATGTATATGAAATGTTTTTTTCAAATTGCACATTTTTTGATAATATTCAGTGTAATAGCATTACTGTAACATGGTTGTTTTGCTTTTTCACTGACTTTTATTCAGCAAGGATGCATACAATTGATTAAAAGTGACAGTAAATGTAAAAATATTTCTATTTCAAATAAATACTGTTCTTGTTAACTTTCTATTTGTTAAAAATATTAAGAAGCACAACTGTTTTCAACATTGATAATACAAAGAAATGCTTCTCGAACAGCAAATTAGCATATTCAGTTAATTTCTGAAGGGTCATGTGACAGCACTGGAGTAATATTGCGGAAAATTCAGCTATGACATTTTTATAATATATTTAAATAGAAAACTGTTATTTTAACGTGCAATATTTTTTTTACTGTATTTTAATATATAAAAAAACAACCCTGGTGAAAAAAAAAAATCTTATCAGCCCCAAACTTTTGAATCATTGTGTATATTTTATTATACTTAAACATGAAGTATTTAGTTATTGATTTGATATAATTTATTTAAATAATGTAATTTGTATTTTTATTTAGTATTTAATTTATAAATGTAAAATTAAAAACAATAAGTAATAATAACAATAAGAGTGAAATTCTCGAAGCCAGTGACATGCATTTTACAAGACCACAAATAGATACAGAATCCAAAGTAAAGGTAAATCATATGAACTATAATGACGTAGCATTTCTTTGTGTATGTGTGGTCAGTATGCTGATAACGTGGAGTTTATGTGGCGACTGGCCCGTGCCTGCAGTGACATGTGTGAGACGGCGGACAACAGAGAAGAAAAGAGAAACTACGCTGAGCAAGGTGAGGAGATATCACATGATTAACACACTTCCTAATGTCAGGCTTTGAGAAAAACACTGCATCCCCTGCTAAGTGTTGAAGGAGCATTACACACTCCATAAGGACTAGAAACACAGCTTATACTGTACTATACCAGCACTGACCTTTGACCTTTTGACACTGAAGGTCATTATGAGGCAGAGGCAGCGCTGACGAGGAATGGACTAAGCGCTGACTGTCACAAGTGGTATGAAAACACCACACACACATTCATCTTTACTGTAAGAGAGGAGGTTTAATGTCTGCAGTTGATAACATGTCTGCACTCTCAGGTATGCCATCCTCGCGAGCGTGTCTTCACAGTACGAGAGCATTCACGGAAAACTGAAAAGCGGTCGCGTACTGAAGGTGAGCCTGTGAGGCTTTATGTCAGTGTTGCAGATGAACATGAGTCGTGCGTTTAATGACTGTGTTTGTTCTGGATGTACCCACAGGAGCATTTGGACCGAGCTTTGGCTTTACGTGATGATGATCCCATCTGTTTCTATCTGCTCGGCCGCTGGTGTTTAGAGGTCAGATCTGGCTGCTAAAACATTGGTTTTGGCATTTGCTATGTGAAAACAAAATTCAAAATGGTTAAATGGCCCTGAAAAAAATAGTCCAAAAGTGTCTGCATTGGAAATGAATGGGAAACAATTTCATAGTAGAAACATTTGGTACTGTGCCTAAACAAAATCCTATTGAGATATTAATCTCCGACATGTTTAGATTTATGGCTTTGAATCTATCTTTTAGAATAAAATGTGTTTCAGAAAAATTGCTTTTCAAATAAAATTGGAAAATGTAAACTTCTATAACTTTTAAAACCTTTTTCACTTAAGCAATTCTCTACCCAGTTCCAAAATAGATCAAACAATTTAACTTGGAAATTAAATCTATGATCAAAAAGTGGTACAACATGTAAAAATGAACTATAAATACTGCATAAATATAATTTAGTACTATAAAATCCCATAAAGATACAAAATGTAAATAAAATAAAAACATTATTTAACTAATATATAGTACATTCATTTAACTGAAGTAAGAAAAAAATAAGAAGAAGGGTTAAAGCAGCTTTAACCCAAATCTGAAAATCTGAATGTTCATTTTTATAGTATCTTAATATATCCATATCTTATAGTCACCTTTTGCAGATTAAAGCTGGGCAAATGATAAAGATTACATTTTGTGACAATATAAACAATCACAGAGCCTATGATGAGTTTTGCAGATGAGTTTACCTGTTCGGTGTGATGATGTTTAGTGTCATCAACAATCTCTTTAGTCCCATTTAGACACTTGTTACCAACTGCCTTTTTTAAAACAAAAAATTAAAATCACAAGTTAGTGTAACTACCGTATTTTCCGGACTATAAGTCACACTTTTTTTCATAGTTTGGCTGGTCCTGCGACTTATAGTCAGATGCCACTTATTTATTAAAATTAATTTAACATGAACCGAGAGAAATAAACTAAGAGAAAACATTACCGTCTATAGCCGCGAGAGGGCGCTCTAATGCTGCTCAGTGCTCCTGTAGTCTACACTGAACAGCATAGAGCGCCCTCTGGCGGCTGGAGACGGTAATGTTTTCTCTTGGTTCCTGGTTCTAAATAAATGCGACTTACTGTATAGTCCTGTGTGACTTATATATGTGTTTTTTCCTCATCATGACGTATTTTTGTACTGATGCGACTTATACTTAGGTGCGACTTCTAGTCTGAAAAATACGGTAATGTAATTTCTTAAACAGGAAAATATATATTTTGTTAAGCTTTTGTTAACCACAGAAAAAAACTAATTAAAAAAAAAACACTGATTTTGGGATCTAACATGAAAAAAAAAAGTTAATCGCTGATGTTCACCAAAGACCCATAACATCCGTGAGATGCACATGTCTTTGTGTGTTGTAGGTGAGCGCTCTGGGTTGGTTGGAGAAGAAAACTGCTGCCACGCTTTATAAAACTCCTCCCACATCCTCCGTGAATGAAGCTCTGGAGAACTTCCTCAAGGTAAAGACGAGTCTTGTATACAGCTTCAACAACTGAGGAGATTCATTACATTCCTGATGTGTCTGATTGTCTGATCTCTAGGCAGAGGAGTTAAATCCAGGCTTCTCCAAAACAGTTCGCTTTTACATCGCCAAGGTAAGTGTATTGTCTATGATGGGTTTATTCTGTGTCATTCTGTTAAACCAAGACAGGTACTACAAGTGAAGAGAGTAATATACATTTTTAACTTAATAGATCACAATTTCCCTGTCGATTAAAAACAGTACATTAAGAAAATTTTTATATGAGTTTTTTTTATATGCAAGTAATGCATTGTCTAATTTAATTCATTTGTATTTTTAACCTTAAAATATCAGTTTCGGGATGATGGCACACTGACTGTTAGTGAGACGATCTGCTTCTGTTTCCCAAATGTCTCGGCGAATTGCTTTATGGCAGCAACAAATGCACGTGTAGAGCTGTTTTTATCAGGGGGGCAGGGTTTCATATTTTATTGAAGCACCTCTGGGTGCCGCCATTGGCTAGCGGACCCCCACTTGCTGTTAGCATTCCATTGACTCCTATTCATTTTGGCGACACTTTGACAGCGAATAACTTTACATCAGAGGCATTTAAAGACTCAATTTGTCCATTCATTATTTCTAAAGAAACAAGAAAATACCTTGTATCTTATGTTATGGTCCCGTAGAAGCAGTTTTGGTAAAAATAGGCTAACGATTGCGTCATAACCAGTGACTCTCTGTCGTACAGTAGAGAAATTACTGTATGGACAGGAGGAGAAGCTCGCAGGCAATCTTTTACTGTCTATGAGGCAATCGTGGGGACGTGGAGGCATGAAGTCAAGGGAGATAATTAAACAGAATACTTACCAAAAGTTGCTCCTGTTAACGCTCGCCTTCTCTGGAAGATTCGGTGGGTGATTCAGATTTCTCTTGGCACAGCGATTAGAAGACTTACAGGTTGCTCACGTGACATCTACGTCATCCAACTCAGTTTGAGTCTGCACAGTACGCTCGACCCCCAGGAAGTGCGTGCTTCTAATTGACTTCACTTGTCTCCGTTGAATCCAATGGGGTCGCTGTGTCCATTTCTTTTACTGTCTTTGCTTTTTATACAGTCTATGGTGTCCAGCTGTAATATTTACGACAGCGTTTTCCTCTCACTTAACTGTAGGGGGCTCCAAAGTCACAGAAATAAACAAAACAATGATTTTTGCCTGCTGTGTTTCCTTAAGGAGCTGTTTACACAAAAATAAGTCTGCCCCTTTTAAAACTTCGTATTGGAAATCGATACATTGTATATCCCTTTGTTTGCAGTGTCATCAGGAGCTAGGAAACATGTCAGAAGCCAGAAATTGGGTCCAGTTAGCTCTGAGCACAGCAGCAGGAGCAGAAGAGGTAAACGTGCTCTTCATAGTTCATTGCTGATTTTAAGTTTTGTGTTTAAATTGAATGGTTTTGTTTCTTCAGGATTCGAATAGCGCAGCTTTACAGGAGGAGCTGAAGGCTTTGATTGACAACACAACTGACCAATCTAAGCAGTTTGAATAATTAGGGTGGGGCCTAATGCTAACTGTCATCTAATATTTTTGTTTTACCTGGTATGTGCTCTATTTATTTAATGTTGTTTGCAGATGTGTATTGTTAAAATATATTTCTAGCAGTCTAAAAAAATGTATATTAAAATAGTGTACTATTTTTCTCAATCTCATTCACAAAACACTTAATTTTATTCCTTACAAAAGATGAAGGTAACTTGATTATGATTTAAAAATCATTCCTAGTTTTTATATTTAAACATACTGTGAAATTAAGCATTTAATTGTTTAGATAATTATAAAATGACTGTTTGATTTCGTTTTGACATGATGTGAATTCCTGGAATATGACAATAAAATGGCACAATTATCTTATATGTTGCCGTTTTTTCAATGGTTTTAACTGATGGCATCATAAAAACAATGCACTTTAATTAGTTTAACAGATAAAACACTTTAATTCTGACTAGTTTCTGTACAAGAAAAATGTTCAGTCCAAACAAAACAGACAGATGTTTCAAAAGATAAATATATAACAAATAGTATAGAGGAGGCTGACATTACAGTAAAGAGCAAATAATTACACCAGCTCGGATCATTCAGATCCATCAAGCTTCATACATGTAAATAAACCATGAATTTCACTCTGAAGGATTCACTCGCTTTCCAAAGTCTTTTCGATTAATTCGAGACATTACGCGTCCACATTTCAGTCATTTCACAGGAGTCTTTTCTCTGGCAGATGGTCTCAGATCACATACTCAGGTGGTCTGTTTGGTATCATTTCAGTCTTTAGCGTCACCCACTCCATCAGCATTAATGGCAAACATTGCCTCTGCCTCGGGCAAACATGGAGAGTCATAGATCTTACATATCCGCGTCTCTCCTCGACCCTTTCGCAGGTATAATCTACAAGAGACAGGAAGAATTGAGGTGATATTCATCTGTAGCATTTCAGTCAGCAACCATGATCATCAAGTTTTACCGAGTAGTCGAGGCGTGTGCTAGAATATTTCCTCCAATCGGCTTCTTGGGATCTGCTGAAAACATGGCCGCTCCGTCCACCTGTGCCACCACCTGGTTAGTGATGACGACGGCCACACCAAACTACAAACCAGATTAAAAAAAATATATTTCCATGAGCTCACATCTTATACAGGTGCATCTCAAATGACTGAATATCATCAAATTGAATTGATTTTTTTTTTTATATTAAGGATGGTCATTTAATAAAACAAATGTAAATATTCTAATATTTTGAGATACTGGATTTTTTACTTTTCATAAGCTGTGAGTTCTAATGATCAAATAAAAAAAAACCTTTACATGTATTGAATTTGAATATATGAAAGTTATACTTTTTGAACTTACAAAAAAAAAAAAAAAAATCACAATATTCTCATTTTCTGAGATGCACCTGTACAACATAAGTCAAGTCGCATTTATTGCTTTATACAAGCCACGCTTTACAAAATACAAAAAGCTTTACAGTAATAAACGGGAAAATAACAGTAATGTTCCAAAAATGCAAATATTTTCGAACGCATTCGATTGTGCTGTAAAGCAGCTCTACAATGACAACCGTGTCATCATTCAACTCAATTAAGATTCACAAAACATACAGGGTTATATTTTCATAAACCATAAAACAATCCCACCTTTGTTATTCCCAAATAAAAGCATTTTTCTTTTAATCAGCAAGAGCTGGTTGCTAAAGCAAATTTATTTTTAGTTTACCTTAAATATTGACCAGAGAATAGTACAGCATGTGTGAAAATCTTTTAATTTATTAAACATTAAAATGTAAATACTATATACATCGACTACATTTAATGGTTTACAAATGGGAGAAACCAGTGCTGCCTAAAAAATACAACATGAAGGTCAGCTTTTCTTACATTTTAGAAAATTCTGTAGTTTTTTTTTGTCTTGTGGGGACTATATGTTAATATGTTGTGCATCTTCAGAATATTATTTTTAACAACAATCCTCTAGATTCTGCTTCTGAACGGCTCTGATCATAAATCAGCATGTGTGATCTCTCATCTTTACCTCGTCAGCGAGACGGAGCAGCATGCGTAGAAACCGCCCCAGATGGCCCTGACGGGCGGACAGCTCTCCCCGGCCGGAGTAATCTGTCCTGTACAGTGCAGTAGCGCTGTCTACTATCAGCAGAGCGTATCTGGACAGAGATGGGGGATATTTTTAACACATGGAGCTAATGGAGTCAGTTTCTGGCTGGATGTGTGTGTTACCTGGACTCAGTCATCATAGCGGAGGCCTGATACAGCAGCTGTGTTTGATGGTCCGTGTTGAAGGCTCTGGCATACGCCACGTTATCCAGCACATCACTGCCCACCAGCCCGTACCTGACACAGAAAACACACAGATCATTTCTGGTGTTGAGCACCCAACAGATAATAAAACCCCATGTGTTTCTACAGCGACTCGGACCTCTCAGCTACAGCCAGCAGTCTCTCTGGACGGAAGGTTCCTTCGGTGTCGATGTACATGGCTTTTCCTTCTCCACCGCCCTGATCTATGGGCAGCTAAAATGCAAAGTTTATATTTTAACACTGTAATATGTATTATGGATAATCAAATTAATTTGGGGCTGATTCAGTCTAGTAAATAGTCATATTGAAATATAACTAACAATATAAAACATTTTATTTTGTTTATTTTATAAAAATCTGTGCATTTCACAAGCATTTTCACAGTGTTTTTAAAGTCTCTTATGTTCTTATGTTTTATTATGTTATCTTATGTTTATTCTACCAACACAGTAAAATCAGTAATATTGCGAAATTAGTAACATTTAAAATAACTATTTTCTATTTGAATACATTTTAAGAAAGAATTTCATCCTTGTGTTGCAATGCTGACTTTTCAGTATCATTAGTCCAGTCTTAAATCTCAAATGATCCTTCAGAAATCATTATAATATGCTGCATAAGAAACATTTCTGATTATTATCAGTGTTGAAGCAGTTGTGCAGCTTCATATTTCTATAGAAACTAAATATATCTCAAATAATTTTATGAATAGAACATTCAAAATAGCAATTTATTGAAAAAGAAATCTTTGGCAGCATTATAATCATCTTTGGATCAATTTAATGTGCTGATTAAAAAAAATATTTATATTTTACCTGGCAGGTAACGGCCAGTGTGTGACACAGCTGCGTCTTTCCTGTGCGAAACTCGCCGAACATCTCTGTAATGGATCCCGTCTCGATTCCTCCTGCACAACACAGACAGCCAAAGATTCAGTCAGGTGATTATAGCATAAAGCACATTATTATCTAACAGACAGTTCAGTGTCGCACCCTGCAGGAGTTTATCAAGCTCTTTGGATCCCGTGGAGATCTGGATGATCTCAGCTCTGCGCTGGTGGAACTCAGTCGCTGTGGTGAAGCCCATGGGAACCATCTTCGCCGCCTCCGTCTGTTATTAAAAGAATTCAAAGTTTGCTCACATCACCAACACAGAATCAGTGATAGCAATGGTGACCAAGGTCTCACCAGGATCTTGTCAGCTTTGGCTTCGCTGATTCCTTTGATGTTCAGCAGCTCTTTCTTGGGCGCGTACGCTACGGCCTCCACAGTGTGAAAACCACCTTCTTCCAGCTTCTTAATGTCGCTGCTGCTGATGCCACATTGCTGCAGACAGGTTTACAACATTAGCACCATGAAAAGACATTGAAAGAGTGTTTGTGTTTCTATCTGCAGCGCAGTCGTACCTCCAGACGTGAAACCGGTTGTGGCCCAAAATGTTCTTCCTCTTCAACTTCTGCCTCCACCTCCACCCGGGATGCATTCCTCATAGCCATATTTACTGTTTCATAACACATGAAACACTGTCAGCTTAACAATTTCAGTTGGTGGAAACATTTGGGTGGCATCTAAACCAAACACTTTACGTACAAGTTAGGTCTAAACGAATGCATTTAGTGAAAACCCAAAATCAGGATTCACAACACTGTAAATAGTTATATAAATATAGTTCAGTGATTCACACACCTCAGATTGACCATTATTGTTTTAATGACATTTCCAGAGATCATTAGATTAGTATTTACAATAAATTAAAATAACGTTAGCTGAACAAAACACGACATTATTCATGTCTGGACATGTAAGTTATAAAAATATAATTTGAAACACCAAGGTATATTAATAGATTAACAACCATTACGTTGACGGTATAAGATACCACAGTAATAATACCACAGTATTTTGATATATAACGTTAGCAGAGTTTACTAAGAAATCTTGCTACTATTAAAAATACCATGGTTTTACAATCGGACACAGTGTTTTTTAAGAATCAAAATGACTACCAGCAAATAAACTAAACCAAAACAACAATCATTAACGAGTAAACTGCTAATAATGTTGGATACTATAGTCTGATGTGTTACAAAACCCGCAGAACACACAAACGTGCTAACGATCTCTAATAGTCACAAACACACACAATGTAAAGTCCTCAAACATGTTCTCACATCAAAAGTCATATGAATATGTCAAAATAATTATGTAGAACAGAAGTGTAATTATTACGTTGATTGAATCTTTAAAATCGTGATTATTGTTTTGTCACTCACCCGCTAAACTCAGCTGCAGCTCCTCAGTCTGAACTTTCCCGCGTGCCAACGTCACTCAGGCCACGTCATCGACGTCATGACGACATCAGGTCATCGCGCTTTCATAACCTCACAATCTGTGTAAAAAAATAAAAATAAAAATCATAATCTGTATTCATAATCAAGTTCCTCCACCTACATTGACCCAAGGATTGATAACATTGATTCCAAAACCAAGAAAATACCCATTGCTTTTAGACAGTTGGAGACCTATTTCACTATTAAACAATGATTCAAAGATTTTTGCCCTGGTTTTTGCAATCAGATTAAAATCACTTATGGACCCCCTTATAGATGAGGCCCAATCTAGTTTCTTAAAGAAAAGGCATATTTCAAATAACATAAAACTAATTTTATACTTATTGGATTACTGTCATTTGTGTACTGATGATGGATTTATTATTTTCTTAGTTTTTTGTAAAGCCTTAGACAAAGTGGAGCATGCCTTTTTTCATCAAGTCATCAAAATGATTTGGGTTTGGAGATTTCTTCTCTAAAGCTTTTTGAACATTTTATTTCATTTGGCATAATACGAGTTAGTCAATTATTAAATCAAAAAGGCATGTTACTCACTTATTCTGAGTTGTTGCTTTGAATAGTTATGTAATACGATTATGAAACTTTATTTCGTTTATTTTGCCATTGCTTTCATGTTAATTTTTTTTGGAAAGACTAGATTTCTAGGTGTAGCATCAACCTACTTTTTCTTTGAGCTTAGAACATGTTTTATTTTCATATTCATAAGTGTAAATACAGTAAACAAAAAGCCTTTATTTTAGGTCATTGAAAAATAAATTCAAATTTATGTTAAAAACAATGTATTTACATAAACCAAGTATGACTGTCTCCATTTGTGAATCATATTACATATTTACATAATGTTTAGCACACCCCTGGCTGTATGTGTATTTTGTATAAATATTTAGTATTTTATATTCTAAGTTTTGTTTTAATGTGTATTATTGTAGTCCTTAACTGTTCTTTGATTGTGTTTACTGAAGTTTAATAATAAACAAAAATCATAATGTATATTTGTTTTATCTTTGGACTTTACTTTTAAAAATATGTTTGAAAGCCACTTTGTGAGGACATTTAAAATAGTCCTTATAGCCCTTATAGTCCTCCCTATTCAAAAAGTTTTAATCTTTTGCATAACACCATACTAAGCTAAGGTTTTAATACACAATCTTTTAAGGACAATTGTGCATTACATAGTTCGAAACGTCTGTGTAGGTGTAATAAAAACTTAAATGTTCATAGCAATATATTATTTCTGAGTTTATGTGACTGGTCATCAGTAAACACACAGCTAATGGAAGCACAAGACTTGATGAGCTGATCAGAAACTACTGATTTCAATTTAAGATAGAAAATACACCTACTATCTAGATAAATGAACTGACTAAAAAGTATATAAATCAAATTATATCTATTAACTTTTAGCAACTTTTCTATCATGATAGAATATACCATACAGTAATCAGTATTTATTTATGCATTATGTATATATGCATAAAATTATACAGTGTTAAGACAAATACATCAATAGAATCGTATCATGAAATTCAGTTACATTTGCAGCAGTCTTTCCAAAAACAAATTTGTAATTAAAGCTAAATATACAGCAGATTATATTATATAATATTATACATTTTTATTAATTATACATCAATATATTTATTCTGTCTCAAAATAGGACTAATCCAATTCCTCTGCTTTGAATTTCTTTAAAATGAAATTCAATACAGTTCAAACTCATGAACTGAAAGAGCCCGAATTCTAAAATTCCGAAATTTCAGAAAGCGTTACGTTACAGAATTTGCAGTGGATTGCATTATAATACAAATGAATATAAAATATCAATAGACAGATAAGACATTTCAAATCCACAGACGTAGAGGTCAGATGGCTTTTCTGGTGTCTTCTGTGGACAGGTCTTCGTATGGGTTTTCTGTATTGGTGTCTTCAGTCCTTTTGCTCTCTTCTGAGTCTCCAAAGTGGCGGCTTGCTTTCAAGTAATATATGAACAAAAAGAATCCTAGAAAAAATGGATGTGATATTATGCATGTTTTATATTATAACTGTGATGTTTGAATGTTTTTTAAAGCCTTTTGTGCTTACAGAGGCTGCATTTATTTGATAAAAAAATATAGTAAAAATTTACTGTAAATAACTCTTAAAATAACTCTTTACTATTTTAATAAAGAATTGTTTTTTAATTTAATGTTTAAATGAATGTATGTTCAGCATCACTACACAAGTATTTAGTATCACATGATCCTTCGGAAATCATTATAATATGCTGATTTAATGCTCAAGAAACATTTCTAATTATTATCAATGTTGAACATGAACTACATTTTAAAATATATTCAGTCGATATGCTAGTACTTCCCTAAAAGCTGAACAAATGATAAATATGTGCATTTAAAATCAGCTGCAGAAGTGCTCTCACCTTGGAAGGAGTTCAGGATGGTGAATATGTAGTACGAGGGCAGACGCAGAGCTCCGTAGCCGAAAAAGGCAAAACTCCAGGTGAGTCCCAGCATACAGCAGAGGCCCAGGATGGTGGTGATGTCCAAAGTGGTGGTACTTGAGTGCTGCACCTTTTCAACCTTGTTCAACCGGTTCAGCTTCAGCAAGGAGAGCCATCGCAGCACAACAATGAAGGTGGTAAAAGTGAAGACAAAGATGAAGCAGTAATAACTGATGTTCACATAGTAGTGGATATCGGAGTCCAAAATCCAGCACCTGCAGGGGGGAAAAAAGTACAGATGATTAAAATGAACAAAATGACATATATAGAAATGTATATTCACCCTAGCACCCATTTAGTAATTGTTTCTTTGTAGGAACAGATTTGAAGAAATGTAGCATTACATTACTTGCTCACTGATGGATCATCTGCAGTGATTGGGTGCCGTCAGAATGAGAGTCCAAATAGCTGATAAATAAATACATCACAATAATTCACACCACTCCAATCCATCAATTAACATGTTAATATTATAAATAGAGGACTCATATTTTGGCCAGAAGTGCTGGTTTAAATTTAAATCACCTTAAAGGGGTTGTTGACTGTTTTTTCTAGGCTTGATTGTGTTTATGGGGTGCAGTCTAAGGAGCCGTTCACATATCGTGCCTAAAAACGTGTGGAAAACGCTAGGCACACCGCCTTCTTTCTAAAGCCTTTGGGCACTTGCGTGAGTGCGCAAAAGACGCGTTATGTGAATGGACCCTAAAATGTGTTTAGTTTTTTCACATGATTTACCTTTATTCTACACCGCTCTGTCCTTTCTCTGATAAACGCTCTGATGAGTTCCTGTTTTTATGTAGCCTGTCACTCGGAAATACGCAATGGGCTCAGTTTAGTTAGCTAATCCAGTGTGTTGTGATTGGCTAAACTGCCTCTAGTGTGAATCTAAACATAATGGCATCATCAATATTGCTTATCAATTTGAGCCCAAATGAAATGCAGAGGATATTAGTGAAGATGATTGGGTAGAACCTGTGCCAGCACAGCTCTTAGAGAGAGATGCAGAGCAGAGTAATGCGAGGAACAGTATTAAGAACCGCTGCTTTAGAACATTTAATTTGAAACTTGTGAATTGATTAGAATCGTTAGAAGACAGATTCGCGATTCATTTATGAATATATTTTTTACATATGAATATATATTCGTGATCCCTTAGTATTGACGGCATGGCAACAACTTTTCCTTTTCTCTATAGCAGCTCAACATGGCCCCGTCTCTTTTGTTGCATGTTCCTGTGGGTGGGGTTTATCAGGTTTTGTGACATCACAAACCCAGGAAGTTGCTCGTTGTAGTCCCTACGAACCATTTTTGTAGGCATTAAACTGCCATGTTTTTAAGAGTCTCTGAGATATTCTAAGATATCTCTATTTGCATTAGCATTTCTTTTTGTAACTTTCAGCATTGTATCTTTGCAGATATCGTTTATGCTCAAACATCACCAACTTTAAAAAAGTGAAATCGAATCAACCACCCCTTTAATGATGGATTTGTTTCTTTCAAACATACAACTTTACGCTTCAAACAGTGTTAACAGATGGACTGGAGTGTGGTGGATTGTTGTGATGTTTTTATCAGTTGTTTGGACTCTCAGTCTGACAGCACCCATCCACTGCAGAGAATCCATTGGTGAGCAAGTGAAGTAATACTACATTTCTCCAAATCTGTTCAGATGAACAAACAAATGCTTCTACATCCTGGAAAGCCGGAGGGTGAGTACATTTCCAGCAGTCTATTTATTTTATTTGATATTTTATGCAGTAAAAAACAAAACAAATTCTAAACAAATCTGTTGTTTATTTTCAAAGTTTACTCATCTAATATTTCTTTAATAATGAGTAGAAAAACATACATTTTAATAGGTAATATTAAGTATTTTCCCGACAATATTTTAATAATTTTGGCTTAAGTAAATATAAAATATAAAATGCAATTATTTAATTTTAAAATACATTTTAAAATCCTAAATAAAGAACAAAGGATCCAAAGGGGATTTTCACAGTGATGCCACAGAAGAACCATTTCTGATTCTCCAAAAAACCTTTCAGTGAATAGTTTTTTTAGTGTGAAGAATATTTTATATTAACAAACTTTTTCCATTATAAAGAACCTTTTGTACATTAAAAAGTTTCCATGGATGTTCTTCATAAAATTGTTTTCAATTCATAAAATGCAGAGGTGGACAGTGATGAAGTACACTTTTTTGGTATCAGTCTGTATTTACAGCAATTCCACTGTCAACTCAGTTCAACTGTGGTTGAATGGCTACACACAGTGAACACACAGCCAGAGCTGTGTGAGAAAACCCTGCTTTTTTCGAGGATGGGTAAGGGTGTTATATATATGTATATATATATATATATATATATATATATATATATATATATATATATATATATATATATATATATATATATATATATATATATATACTTTTTTTTTTTTTTACTCACTTGTTTTATTTCTATAGTTTAACATATCAAAAGCTCTTTATTCCAAAGATACTACAAGCTAATCACTGTATTCAAAAAATTAAGGCATAATCTATTGTAAGTTGCTTTAGAAGGTACTTTAAGTATTACAACAATAATAAAACTAACAAAATTAAAATACTTTTAAATGTACGTACTTCTTTATTTTACTTGAGCAAAAGTCTGTCTTTACAACTTTCATTTGTAATGGAGAAATATTTGACCAGCGGTATCTGTACTTTCACTCAAGCAATGGAATTGTGTACTTTGTCCACCTCTGATAAAATGGTTAAGTGTAGGTTTTCATGCATAACATTATATGGCTGCCATCATAATTTAGGAAGTCTATTTCATCATATTTTGGGGTCCACTTACATAGTTACATTGCTTGTGTCCGTTTTTATGGTCTGCTCACCATATTTGCCCAAGACGTAAATGATACTGACAACAAGAGCAGGAGGAGCTGAAACAAATTGTTGACAATGCAATGCAATTATAATATCAGTAAGCAAGAAAGAGCCTTCAAAGTTCTTGGGATTTTGCCCACTTGATTCTTTGATTGTCGGAGGACTTAGTAAAGTTCTTCAGAATGCATATTTAAGAACTCACCCCAGCCAACCACAGAGATCTTGATGATGTAATGTTTGATGGTGACTGAGTGTTTGGCCATCTGCAGGCAAAGGTGAAAAGCCTCCGCTGCAAACCAGGTGAAACTGGATAGCAAGCAGTAGTGCATGAATCCAGCCATGACCTTGCAGGCAGTGATGTCCCCTGCACGTGCTACGTACTCATTCGACAGGAAGGCCACGTTGAGCAGGAACAGCGCCACGAAGAGATTAATCAGCACGTGCATTGAATCAGTAGCCTTCACTTTCCTAGAATGTATATTACAATAACAGTTTTTCTCGATAGCTAAAACACTATAACCAGGCTTTTGAACTACAATTTCAAAACCATAACGCCATTTTTTAAAAAGCACAACCATTTCCGTAAACTATAAACACCATTACCCTTGCTTTGACACATAGAGTACAGTACAATACAGTAAATTAAGGGATAAAACATGAAAATGCATACATTTGATATGCCTGTTGTTGTGTTCATCATGTGAAAAGTTTTTTTTTTTTTTTTTTACTGGTTTTTGTAGAATTTTTTTGAATTTATTTCATCAGTGTGTAAGATTGTGTTGTAGTGTGTGTGTTTTAGATTTTTCCACATTATTTTATTGTATGAAAAAAAAGTAATTCTAAATGTCTCTTATGCCCACCAAGGCTGCATTTATCTTATAAAAACCCCAGTAGTATTGTGAAATATTATTTTAATTTAATATAACTGTTTTATATTTGAATATTTTTTTAAATATAATTTATTCCTTTGATCAGAGCTGAATTTCAGCATCATTACTCTGGTCTCATATGCTTTTAATATTTTGATATAATATGCTGACTTGAGGCCAAGAAACATTTCTTATTATCAGGGGTGCTGCAACAGTTCAACAACACAAAGCTCCAGCTAGTTGACTCAAGCCACCCTCAGTAGAAATCACATTCCTGGGCCTGGATTATATATATTAATCAAATAAATATTAATAAATATATTAATCAAATAAATTCTTACCTCATGAGGAAATGCATAAAAAGCCCAATGGACAGGAAAAACAATGAGAGGCCACAGCCGATGTAGGTGATGTAGGTGAGAGCGTTGAGGTCATTTTGGGAAATGGGTTCTGGAGGGATCTGTATTAAAACCATGTTTAGTTACACAGGACAATGGCAAACTTAAAGATTCAGTAACCACATAAAGTCTATTGTGATTTTATATGATTTTATCGACCACAAATTAATGAACATAAATCTGAAGGTATTTCAAAATACACAATTTCTATTCTCATTCCAACTCAATTTCACAAATTCCAGAAGGAAACGGAGAACCTACCATGAGCACAGCGAAGAAAGTCAAGTGTTCACATTTACATGTTATATGTTCTCCTTCTGTGAGAGTAGTACATCCTTCAGTTGTCCAGTTTGGTCTACTCCCTAAAAAAAAAAAAGAAGTAATTGATTAGTTTTGAGTAGATTTAGAGCGAATGAATGAAACTGACATTATGCTTCGGTCAGCATCATGTGCCGAAAGATTCAAGCTCAAGTACAAATACAACACTCAAATTGAGCTCTCTGTGATACAGAAACTGAACATGCATTATTTTAAAGTGACATTTTTTTAAATATAGAATATTTAAATGTCTGTGCTGTAAGAGACGTGAACAAAAAAAATCTAATTGGACAAATTAAAAAAAATAAAAATAAACATAAGAGCATCACAGACCGTTTCCATCCCATGATTTACAAACAGGAGTTCCAATCGCCTGGTGCAGAGAAATAATTCAGAATTTTACTAAATAAGTTTCAGATGCATTAAGACTACTAGAAATACTTTTCCCCCTTTTTTCACATTTGAATACCTGATTTTTTGGAAAGGTTAAGCTGATGTTGTCACTCAGATTGGAAATTTGTGCCCCCATTTCGATTGCATAAACCTCATCATTCAAAACTGGACTGTTCTCTGCATCCTTAAGATAAATATAAAAGAAGCTTGATTAGGTTTCTGTACAGAAACATGATGCAATTTACATCACAAAAAACATCCTACTTCATTATTATTTTAAGTCACATTTTTTTATTGATGCAGTTATGTTTTACAACATCTAATTTGAAAAATCACTTAAAAAAAACTGCTTTATGTTGTAAACATGCCATTTGATATTTCTTTATACCTTTGTCATGCTGGGAAAGCGGAAAACACTCATAAAAGCCTTTTCTCTGCTTTGGTTGAGTGCTTTCTTAGCGGCTTCCTCTGGAATACTGAAAACATTGGGATAATTTTTCAGTTGATCCAAATCATCTAAGACCTGTAAACATATGTAGATTTCAATGTTGGGGGTACATTTCATGTTTTAAGATAAACATTTTTGTCTTTTAAATATCACCACCTTCATGCAAAGTAAAAAAAATAATAATAATGTGTGTATGTCTGAAGCCATCTGTCCACTTACTTTGATGTCAGTTTCTGAAGAGTAGATGAAGTAGGACATCTTGATTTCAGACTCACTTGGAATTTTCTTTAAAATCCCTTTTACATTACCCATGGATATAGAGGCAACGGTCAAATTCCCCATCAGAGACAGAATGCTGGAGAGGTTTTTCATGGCCTCACTGAACAAGATACAAGATTATTTGTGATAACGTCTCTGATTGAGTAAATGGTTCAATTTACCGCCATTGGGACTGCAGGTAAGACATATAGGGTGAGAAGAGACAAGCCCTGGTATCTCCCTTTTTTATATCTCAATTGTTACAGCATAAAAATATACAGATTTTAAACTCCATAAAAATATTTTCTCTTGTGTATTCATCAAATAGATTCATAAATTCAGCAAGTTATTATGAAAACTTCCTAAATAGGGGTTGAAAGTTTTTAATTAACTAATATTACCACTAAAAGCCTTTTTTAAACTTGAATCACATGTTTGAAAGAATACTTACGCAGCTGTGCCAGCATCTGTTTCTGTTTTATTAGCATTAAATTTATTTGACATTTCTTTGGGTAAGGAGACTTCTTTCACCACTTCAAAAGGACTTCCACACTTAAAACAAGTTGCTTTTCCATTCTGGATCTCAATGTTGTTCATTTTACTTTCTTCACCTGCATTAATGGCTGTGTAAAAACATAGAAATGAAACAAATTAAAAGTAAATATGGAATAATTAAGTTTCAATGGGTTTTATAATGATACATTTATTCTGTTCTGAAAGTGAATAAAGCAAAAATAAGTACATTGTACCACATTCTTACCACTACAATTAGAATTATATTTTGCTTTCTGACACGTCTTTGTGGGATTCAGGCAGGTTATGTTACATGCTTACATACACAAAAAAAAAAAAAAAAAAAAAAACAATATTACAAGATATGCAAATAATACAGCCATAATATTATATATATATATATATATATATATATATATATATATATATATATATATATATATATATATATATATATATATATGCATATATATATATATATATATGCATACTATAAAAAT
The DNA here is from genome assembly GCF_023724105.1 of Carassius gibelio. NCBI lineage: Eukaryota > Metazoa > Chordata > Actinopteri > Cypriniformes > Cyprinidae > Carassius > Carassius gibelio. The sequence continues at coordinate 4,066,928 of NC_068415.1, forward strand.
ACTTGATAAGGTTAATATTTCTGTTAAATCTGTCAGTGACTGTGTTACACCAGATTGGTTTACCCCCCACCACACTTACAGTAAAAAAACAGTATCTTATATCACTCAAGTAATTTTTGGAATTATACTTACCAACTTTCTCAAAATATTTAGTGGTTTCATTGGTCCACTTAAGGTCTTTAATAAAGAGAACAAAAACAATTTCCTAAATATGTATCTGATCTACAAAATGCAGAACTCTTGTAAAACAGCAAGTATATAGAGAATAAATTGATACTGGACATTTTAAAGAAACCTATCGGTCATATTTTTCTAAAATCACAGGCTACCAAATGCATAAAAGCAAAATGACAGATCTTTCATTCACCTGTAATCCAGTCTGTCCAAGTGCCATTTTTGCATTTCCCTTCAATTAAGCAGACAAATGTGGGTATAACAAATCTGCTTATATTGAGTTTGTATGGTAAATTTCTTGACAAAATCACTCCATAGTCTGCAAAACAACAGTTTAGAAAACAAGGTTACCCTGGGCTTAAAATAAATAACAAAACACATTTATTTCTAAAGAAAATCTACTTATTTTCATTATTGATAGTGGCACTAAGCAGTTCATCCAGAAAAAGTCAAAATATTTTCAAACCCACCTTTGCTCTCTGTTAGCGATGTGTTCATTGTACAGTTTGTATTTTCTTCAAATGAAAAAACTTTCATGTTGACTAGTTGTTGTGTAGTGTTTACTGAAACACCAAAAAAAGTTGTTTAACATTTTTTATATGCACATATTTTTTATAATTGTTTTTCGAGGAATGTTTATACACGTGACATAAGTAAAACGTTCTCTATTTAATATGCTGTTTGGGCTACATTCTGTCTCTCCTCACCTGAAGATCCATTAGAACAGCTCAGAATACCGGACATGTTCCTTGCAAAATTATTGCCTTTACCCAATTAAAAGACAAATGATAAACAAAGTGGCCACAAAAAAGCAACTTTTATGTTACACAATAACAACATTTACACACTTTCGCATTTTGCATTTCGTTTTTTAATAAATACATTTAATTCTCATTCACTTTCATGAACGTCTAATTTGAATCACCTGTTTTCAAGTATCCCATGAAACCATCTCTACCCAGGATAAACATATCCATAATTCTATCTGAAGTTCTGTCAGGAATAGGACATAAGTTGTTGTAAGTTTTAGTACAGGACTTAAAAGGTCCTACAGATATACAGAAGGGGACAGATAAAATGAGCAGGAGGCCACAAATGTTCCACTTCATTCCTGATGGGTTCTCCAGGTTCCTTGATAACATCTAAAGAGCTAGAAGAAATGTGAAAAAAAAACTTTTTGATTTTAAAACCAGTCTTAAGTGTCAATTTTTTGAAATTGAGATTTATACATAATCTGAAACCTGAATAAATAAGATTTCCATTGATGTGTGGTTTATTAGGATCATAATGATTTTGGCATAAAAGAAATATCTATAATTTTGACCCATACAATGTATTTTTGGCTATTGCTAAAAATATACTACCAGTGACTTAAGACTGCTTTTATAGTCCAGGGTCACACATTAGAACAACTGTCAATAACATTTTGGAAAATCCCTAAAATATGGTGCCTGTAAGGTGATTGGTCGGATAATGTTTTCTTAATAACTTCAGTTAAAAATGTCTTAATTCAAAAGAAAATATTAATGAGTCCATCTCTGATAATCACGCAGGTTTGTTTATGTATTAAAATGATCTCGTGGTCACAACATAATATCATGTTCCCATGAGTTAATATGTCCCACAAATTATTATGTCATGGCCACGACAAAACTAAGTAAACCAATCAAGTCACCTAACTGGCACCATACTAAAAGGATTCACTTTTTAAAAATTATTATTAGCATGTTTTCCGGTAATTTTTATGTATAGCTTATGGCATAGTCATAAGTGATTCCCAGGTAAGACAAAATCAGACAGGGCTTTAGGTATCATTCGTTTCCTGTTATTTTGTCCGAAAACAGTTTGTTATATTGCAAACTGGTATTTCTTATCATATTATTTTAATGTATTGTCATAACTCATTTGCAGTGCAAGTAGTTTAAGTGTTTACGGCACTTTGTTATTATTCTAGTTATTTACCTATAGTGGCTAATGTCTCACATACTCACAGAAAATAGCTTATCTTCCCTGACGCAAAATAAGTTTTTGAAACAAAAACCAACAACTACTTTTTAGACTGTAAATGAACCACATGTCCACCAATTTCTTAATTTTGATTGAACGTATATTTAATTTTTTTGGTTCAAAGAGAAGTGTGAAATGTTTTGGTGCTGCTGACCTAAATATTGTAAACAGCCTGTGGCAACAATGAAAAAGAGGTTTAATTCCATGGGAAAACTGTGGACTTGGAAACATTGTGACGGATAGTAATGTCAACAACGGACTTGAGCACTGTCACGGCTTCGACCACAACAGCTTGACGTTGTCTAATTTGGCCCGGCCAAAGTAGTATTGCTTTCCTCGGTGTATACATTTACTTACATTACTTACATAGTACAAATTTAGTTGGATTATTTGTATCCCCTTCAAAATTGCTCTTGAGAAATGTTATGTTTATTGCCCCCCCAACTGTCAGATTAAATTTACGCCCCTACATTTACAGTTCTTAGCTGATATTGTTATAAAAACTGATTGAAAAAATGAGGAAAAGCACACAATTTATCAAAGCAGTGACACAATCCAAAATCTCAAGACTAAACCAGAGTAGAACCAGTGTACAAGTCATTAACTTAATGACAGTTATTTTAGTTTATACAAAATAATTAGCATCTATGCACCCATTAAGAAGCTGTAACTGGACCTTTCCACTTTACAAATGCTTCTTTGTGGAAAAAGGTCATTTAGATTTTCAAAATATTCTTCACATTAAAAAAATATATATTTTAAGAATTCTGCTCACTCAAAGGTTCTTCGGGGAACCCAAAATGAAAAACATTATTTGTAGGAATGTACTGAAAAGAAATTCTTACCTGGTGAAGAGTCGTTGAGTCTTTCCAAATCATTCAACTCATCATTTCCTCAGATATAGATGGTACATAATTTTGCATGTAGCATTTCCTCCCTCCCCCTGTGGTTTTTCTTTTTTTGTTAATCATGTTTCTGGATGCAAATAATCTGGAAGAAAACAGTTGGATGAAACACAGTCCCTCTGAACAGCCATTTTCTTTACTGTTAGATGATTATTCTGTGACCTCAGTAAGCAAAAGAGTTTAGTTTTACTGATTAATCTTTTAAAATTGCCCAGAATAATATTTTTATGCAACCGAAACAACAACACACATGTTGAGCAGCGTCAGAAGACACATCATTATATGGACATTTGCATCGAAAAACAGCATAAAGAAGCAAACAAGATGATACTGTGAAATATAAATAAAGTTCACAATGTCTTATATGAATGATTAATTAAAATGAAATCTTGGTTATTTAATATTTCTGGAGTTTCATGAATTGTTTTGTGCTTTGTAATACATTTTATAGTTTGCATTTTGTGTAAAATTTACATCTGAATAATCTGTTATTCTTTTGGCAGGTTTGCATTTTACTTGTGCTGCTGGGTCAACATGTTACCTGAACTGATGTGTTTTTCCTTAGTTTTAAAATGAACTTCTCAAAGATTGGGTAAATTAAATTTTAAATACAAACTCTCTGGATGACAAGATTAATCTGATGTGATTAATCGCGATTGTCTGCACATTTTTTCAGTAATTTTTCAGTTCTGTGATTAGTAGTAAATCTCCATTATCTGCTTTCAGGTGGAGCAGCATTTACTACACAGAGCCGTGGTTCTCTGATAAGCGTTCGTACTTGCAAACTATATAATTGTAGGATTATGAAATTGATGAAATTGTTAGCCATAATGACAGCTGTTTGCGTATCTTCTCAGTGAACTACGGATCTGTGTAGTAAATGCTGGTCCATCTGAGAGCATATGAAAATACCACATTAATTAACATATTTCAGTAATGTGGTTTCTTAAACAGAATAATTCATATTTCATTGTATTCTAAGCAGTGATAAAGGCTATGTCGATTAGCATTTCACTATAGATATTTTATTTTAATGAAAATTATAGTAAAATAACTCAGATAAACCATATATTGCCGTAGTCATGTGTTTATTAGTCACGTTGAATCAAATGAAAGCAGTTAAATCTTCTGTTTATTTAGCTGCAGCGATTTCCTGGATTTCTTCTTTGGGGCACATTTGGATTTACATCACGAGAGCACACTCTGGCCTTTGGAAGGATATTTACTGCTGATCACAGAACTGTGCTTCACTGAAAAATACGCATGACAATAACAGCATCTGCCTAATCATGATTTATTGCCTTTGCGATTTAATTTCGATTAATTGTGCAGCCCTACTACAAACTACTAAGTTTGTAACTGTAACGAATTTACCCAACATGACATGAAATGTGACTGTTAGTTACAGTTACAAAAACAGTCATTTTTAACTCTTTAAATGAATTAATTCAAGTAGAGGCACTTTCTCTCATGTTGGGGTTAAAATGCAGAGCATATGACATCACTGATATTTTTCCATAGCTGCCAGTTTTACAAAGATCAGTACAACTGATTGTCAGAAATAACAGTTATTTCCTCCTTAGGAAGACAAACAGCCCTTAGAAGCATCTGTTGCTCATCAACACATTAGTAAAAACAAGCTCTGTATTCATATCAGTATTTCATCTGTTTGACAAATGAGTTGTGTCACAGAGGACGTCAGCCAAACAAATGAAACCTTGTGAGTTTACAGTAATGTGGATGGACACATTTCAAATGGCTTTGTGCACATATAGTACATATGTAGATGATTTACGAATATTGATGATAATTATGATCATTTACACTATACTGGAGCAAGCACTAGGTGAAGCTTTTTGCTAAAATATTTTCTTAGAGAAATATTTTACTTTAACATATGAGTCAGAGCGATTTCAGTTTAATCATGTTTGGGAAAATATAAGCAATTCTGTTTAATTATGTTTGCATATTGTCAGTAATTTTGTAGTGATTCAAAACACATCCTGTGTGTTTTTAATGGCATAATGGATCAGTGCTGGAGAAGGTTCAGCTGATCTCATTTTATTTCAAAAACTTTTTCAGGTAATGGATCTTATGGGTCTTTTTTTCTGTGATATGTTTTTTATAAACATAACATTGTTTTATATTTTTATTAATATTTTAAGATAAACACTTATTGTACTGAAGCATCAACACAAAGTGTTGTGAAAAAGGTTTTGTCCCCTTTCAGGTTTTTTTTTTTGCATATTTGTCACTTGAATGATTCTGTCTGGTGTTGGTTTCCATTTAGTTCCAGTTTGCTCCTGTTTAGTTAAAGGGTTAGTTCACCCAAAAACGAAAATTATGTCATTAATAACTCACCCTTATGCTGTTCCAAACATGTAAGGCCTCCTTTTATCTTCGGAACACAGTTTAAGATATTTTAGATTTAGTCCGAGAGCTCTCAGTCCCTCCATTGAAGCTGTGTGTACGGTCTACTGTCCATGTCCAGAAAGGTAAGTAAAGTATCATCAAAGTAGTCCATGTGACATCAGAGGGTCCGTTGGAATTTTTTGAAGCATCGAAAATACATTTTGGTCCAAAAATAGCAAAAACGACGACTTTATTCAGCATTGTCTTCTCTTCCGTGTCTGTGTGAGAGAGAGTTCAAATCAAAGCAGCTGGATTTCCGGTTCGCGAACGAATCATTCAGTTCACCAAATCGAACTGAATCATTTTAAACGGTTCGCATCTCTAATACGCATTAATCCACAAATGACTTAAGCTGTTAACTTTTTTAATGTGGCTGACACTCCCTCTGAGTTCAAACAAACCAATATCCCGGAGTAATTCATGTACTCAAACAGTACATTGACTGAACTGCTGTGATGAACACCAAGCCGAGCCAGATAACGAACAATAGACTGACTCGTTGGTCACAAACTTACAGCCGGATATTATCCTTCAGGATTTTTTGATAGAGTGCAGAATTCATGGTTCTGTCAATTATGGCAAGTCATCCAGGTCCAGGACAATTTTTGGAAAAATGCTGTGTTGGTTTTATGCCAGATGTAAGGGGACAGACACCTTCCAAAAAGTTAAACTTTTGTCTCATCAGTCCACAGAACATTTTCCCAAAAGTCTTGGGGATGCTGAGCATTAATTTGAAACACATGTATTCGGTACTTGCTACCTTAAATCTTTACTCTTTCCTTTCATGGCTTTGGAAAACTTGTTTCGGATGTTTCTCTACGTTGACACCTAGCTTTGTTGCAAATTCTTTGTAGGAATTAAATGCTTTCACTGAATGTTTAAAGTCTCTCCACAAGCGATCATACAGGTGAAGATATATTTGTGCCAGCTCAGCTATTCTACACCATGTATTCAGGAGATGTTCTTCTATGCTCGTACCTCCATCAATTGTGTAACTTTCATGGACCAATGGAAGCTCAAAGGTGTTTATAAACCAAAACGATACCCCAGAAAGTTAGCTTTGGTCAGCTGTTTTGAACTATACTAAAACCAACAGAAAATGCAATTTGTTTTGATTTGTTTGAGATTATGTTATATCAGTTCTGTCTTCGATTTCATTTGAAGTATATTAGTGCCTTTAGAAGTTGTTCTGGGTCCTTTTTATTGTCTCCTAGATGAGTTGTCGTTGCGCTCTTGGAGTTATTTTGGTAGGCCGACTGTTCCAGGGAAGGTTCATTAATGTTCCAAGTTCTCTCAATTTGTGGATAGTGGCTCTGACCATGGTTTCGCTGGAGTCCCAAAGTCTCAGAAATTACTTTATAACCCTTTACAGACAGATCCATGTCAACTATTTTGTTTCTCATTTGCTCTTGAATTTCTTTAGATTGTGGTATGATGTGTTGCTCTGTAAGCATGCTTCACATTGTCAGACTATTCAACAGGTCTGGCAGTAATCAGGCCTGGGGGACGCTAGTGAAATTGAATTCAGCTTTCTAAAATAATGTGGTTAATCATAGTTTTTTCATTATTTAACAGAAGGGGCAATACATTTTTCAGGTAGGGTCAGTAAGGTAATCTTTTTGCAATATTAAAATTTGTTTGATATATATTATTTTATATTAATTTTATATTATGAGCCATAAAATTATGGTGTATCAAATATGATACTCAAAAACCAAAAAACAATAACATCATTAAAAAATATATGATTTTAATACTAGTGTTAAGTTTCCATTAAAAATTGCATTCTTGTTTGTGTTCTGATGTTCTGAACATTCCCATTTTTGTTCAGATTGTCAGTCTAAATCTGATTGTTGTGCATATCCGATTGTTATACAATCATATTTAGCAAGACTGAACAGCAAAAAAAAAAAAAAAATTAAATCCAGTTTTTACAAATATGTGTCAATAGTCAAGCCAGATTCATATGTGGTTTGAAATGATATTCAAATCCCATTTCTGGTTTCAGTCTGACGGCTCAGATCAGATTTTGCATAGCTATTTGTCTACAAGGCACTTTATTTCTAATTTAGCAATTAACAATTGATCATTGCACACCTACATGTAACAGATAGGTGCATAGAAAAAAAAGTACAAAACACCTAAGAAACAAAAGAAAATACCACACATTACAAATACTTGCAAAGTATCAAATAATATAATTATAAAAATTCTAAATTTGTTTTTTCACCGAAACATTGTCAATATATTATTGTTTATGATACATTTGCAAGTACCGGTGTTTCAAATTTTACATTAAATTTTAAATCTTTGACTTTGGAATTGTAAAAGTGGTGTGGAGCATGGGTCCACAGCATTTTCACAGTTCAAACCTTATAACAATGAAGTATATTTAAAGTAAAAATAGACCTTACTGTAATGTCAAAAAATTTTTACATATTGAGTGACATGTATTTCCCAGTCTAGTAAAGCATTAAAACAGTGCTTAAAATCAGTCAGCTAAAACCTTTTCTGAATATGATTATATAATATAAATGTAATATTCTATTGATAACTGGAATTAGAATTATTTTCATACTATTATAATATTTATATTTCGTTTTAATTTTAATTTTAGTAATGTTTGTGCTTTTGTCTTGTTAACTGGGTTTTTAATATTTAAATATAGCGTTACTTATTTCAGTTTTAGTAACTTTAGTTTTCAAATTAAATTTATTAAGTACTAAATGTAATTAATTGCAAAAATTATTTTTAATAAAAACAATTTTATTTTTTCATAAAATGTTCATATTTTACATAAGCTTTATTTTTTAAATTATCTTTTTTTTAGTTTACATTTTCTTCAAGTACTGTATGGTGGATGTATGTTACAGGCATCCTACACATCTAATAAAGCTTTATTAATCTTGTGGTTAAGAGAAAAGACAGATTTTTTTTTTTTTACAGTAGCTTCCATATAAATAAAAGATTTGGCTTAATATCTGTAGACATCTGTAGCCTTATATTATTGACATTGTGGCTTATAATTATGTTTAAAAAAGAAAAGAATTACTCTACTCGTTAAACTGATTATATTTATCTAGATCACTGAGACCGATCTTTTCTTTTTGCCAGTTCCTTCAGTTTCAGCTTTGACATATCAATCTGTCTTCCCTCAAGCATGATGTCATGCAGTCTTACAGCCATGATGTCAATTCTGATTCATCTTTGGTTGTGTTCATTGAGCTGCTGTCGCTCGTCTGGGGACTCATTCTTCGTGCTAGGTGAATCACGCAGCGCTCAACATGCATCTAAAGTTTAAACACAACAGAATGACAAGTACACACTGTTTGAATAAAAAGGACTGGCTAGACCTCAAATATGACATTGTAAATGCTAGAATTAGAAAAAAAGTTATATTTTCACTTTTTATCCTGTAAATGTCAACAGCCAATCTAACAAAAGCCTAATGTAACTTTGTAAGACTCTGATCACAAGCTGCACAGATATTAGCAGTGAATCTCAGCAAATGCTGTCACATTTATAGAAAAAAGACTTGTGAACAAGCATTAAGATATCACATAGGCCTGCTGTGATATTGCAACAGTGCAAAAAGTGTGTTACTGAATGCCTGCTTGTCATATAGAATACTTCTTACTAAGAGCAGAACGGCAGCAACAACATCATGTTTGGCTAGCACTTGGATGACTGACAGAAGCCCAACCACACCCTGTTTTAGCAGTTTGTGGTTTGTTACTAGGAGTCCACATTGTTGCTCAGCCAATCAGGATGAAGAGAAGTTGACCTTCTGCTGTGGGTGTATCCCTTCAGGGCAGCTGCAAAAACATATGAATGACTAGGAGATCGTCATGAGCAGCCAATCAGGACGCAGCACTGATCTGACCAATCACAGTTGCTTTCTGTTCTGCCAGACAGTTACCAAGTCACTGTTACTGCCTGGGTAAGCTGGGGCCGCCTGCCAATGGCTGAAAGTGCTGTGAACTCAGCACCTTATTGGCTGAATAAACACATGCCGTTGCTAGGGAGCTGCACCAATTGCAGCAAGGCCAAAGTCAGCTGTTTGGTTTCTAGGCAGGATTTACTCACTGAGATGTTTTGGCGGGAGAGCGGGGAGGAAGGAGGGGGCTGTAGAGTGAAGTAGAGCATGTGATGTGTGTGTGTGTGTTTTGCTCTCCCTCTTGTAGGATCTTTCTGATGCAACATGCCGTTGTGAGGGAGGCGTCTCCTGGGCCTCTTGTGATTTTATTATTTTTTTAATGGGTCTTTACTATGAAACAAGAACCAATGATGTAGCTGTTGCCACGGAGGAAGCGCCAGCACTTGTTTTGCCTCGCTCTCGTCTCTCGTACCTCCCCATCCACAGTTACCGTAGAAACAGAGTCACTTTGAATCTATTTCAATCCTCTTCCTCTAGTCAGTGATTTGTCTGTGCCTCATCCTCATCTCAAACCATCCCAACATTTTAGCTAACCGAAATCCCTGCCAGCAACGTGCTGGCAGGTACGGACTAGTAAGTTTTACAGGCTTGAAATAATCTATAACAAAACAAGAACTATTCTTCCTTCATGTCAGTCAACACATTATGTTTTAGAGTTAACTAGCACAATTTTTCACATTTAAATTGGCCATTGCAACCACGCGATTGAGCAGCGCAGCAACCGTGTGTGCAGGAATGCTGAGCCCAACAACTGTCAGAAAGGATGATGTCATCACAAGTGAGAGCAGGAGGACATTCAGGTGACTCACTGCCCAGTTACAACAAGTGCACTTGAACTGTACACTTGAACTTGAATTCTGCCTCAAGCACAAAATATGCAAGCAGAAAAATGTGAAAAATGGAAATGTGAACAAATTGATCATAGTAGCCACAAATATCCCTCTGTCCAATCAACTTTAAAAATGTTAACCAAAGGAAAAAGAAAAACATGTCAATGTTCACCCCTGTGTTTAATAGTGCACAAAAAAGTGGGGGGAAAAAGGTGAATACATTTCTTGTACAAAACTATCTCTCTTGCTCTCTCTCTATCTATATGTATATAATATATATATACACACACACACACACCATAGTCAACATTTGAAGTGGATCAAAATATTTTGGTTTTTGGACAACTTTGATGAAAGGTTTTGATCCACTTCACATGTTGACTAGTGTATCACATATACATAGATGAATATTAGATTTAACTTCTGAATAGTTTATAATGCTTCCAGAAGTACTCAAATTAAAGGCTGCCATCTTGCATTTTCTAAGTTCCAAGAATATCCATATCATGTAAGTTAACTGTTAGTGACTTAACATTATTTGAAAGATACAAGTCTTAGTTGTAAACACCCGGCATAGCCTAATAACGAATAACGCGCAAACCTGTTGGAAAACGTCAAGTCAGAAATAACGTTAACGTTACATACTTTAGCTAATTAAGGCTGTCAACGGAAGCGTTTTTTTCACTAATTTGGAACAGTTTAAAGCACTTTTCAAAGTTTTTCAACAAATCCAACGTCAAAGCTGCATTAAAACGGTTTCTTTTAAATAACGTAGCCACTAACTAACAGTCTGGACCTATTAAAACTGCTTAAACACACCGTTTGTACTCAGAAAGATTTATAGTTTCAACACATAAACCCTAAACTGACCTTTTCCATCTCTCGGGCACCAACAACACGCAGATTCCCGCCTCCCGCGCGAGTAATTACCATATCACGTGAAGACAGGGGCGTGGCTTTCTGCGCGCTCGTGTCCAATACCAACATCTCGAGCAAAAGCAGCAGAATGAAAGCGGAGCGAGTTTGTGTTAGTAAATACAAGCGGAGTGAAGACGGAATAAAAGAGCGCTAACATAAAAAGCGGAATAAAAGCAGCACTGACACACACATTCAAGCGCTGGCGGTGAGTGTCTCCTGTTTCTGTTTTATTTGCTGGAGTTTCATTGCGTATTTTTTATTTCTACGTAAGAACTGAGATGATTCTACTCTTGTCCCTGAAAAACTAAGTTTCAGTGATTTGATCTGTGAAAGAAAGTGACAATTTTTTTTTTTATTACAGAATAAACTTTATAGCAGACTGAAATATCCCCAACATAATATTCTGATTAGCCCATCAGTACTTTATAAAACTGAAATATCAAAAAATGACAATAACATGAAGTCTCGTATTGTCCTGATTTTTATGCATTGGTTTTTACTTTGGAATTACCTAGTGGTATATCCTTTGTTTTGGTTTGTTTTTTAATTCCCTGCTGAAAACAAATTAAACTGGTTTGTTAAATAATAAGAGTTGTTTATGATGGTCTACAATGGTCTTTCAGCCTGGACAAGCTGATCTACCCCTCTAAAACCAGCCCACAGACCAGGTTAACCAATCTGGGAGACCAGCTAAGACCTGGTTTTCAGCAGAGATTAATTCTCATTAATAATCATCTGTCCATATGATAATCTCTCTATTAATAGAATTACACTTTTTTAATGACTATTTGTCAAGATGCACTCATGCACTGTGAACAAATCCTGCAAAAACATCTCAAAGCTCTTCTTGCAGTTTCTCAGTTTGACTAATTTCACTGCAGCTGTCATGTATTATATGAAACTATTCTCTTTGAAAGCATCTGTACTAATCTGCGCCGTAACTCTCAGTTGATCAGATTATTCATGAACACTTCGTAAACGGATTTGTTTGTTATGATGGTGCAGATTTGAATCATATTGTTTTTTGGGAAACGGTGGCAGACAGAACCCTTGAGTACAGGCCTGAAACTTCCTCTCATTTGTATGAGACTCCTTTGAAATGTTGCCATTTGACGTTTTGGTGGTTTTGTTTGTGACTAGCCTGTGACTATTTTAGTCATCTCATCGCTGCACTTTCATGCCAGAAGTTGCACTTTATGAGCTGATCTACGGTCAGATCTTAGTTATTCATTTTTAAACCAAATAAAACCCATCGAGTTCAGTCATGGTTGTTTGTTCATGTGAAAATGGATGAGCTCTTTATGAAATTCAGCACTTGCATCACGGCAAATGTTCCAAAACAACACTGATGGAGAGTGGTGGACTGGAGAACAATGAAAAATGATGCTGAATGCCATACCAATCATATAATTGTGCATAACAATTCATAAAAAAAAAAAAAAAAAAAAACTTTAATGTCCTGAAGGAAAACAACTCCATTAGAAGAGGTTTTTTTTTTCTTGTAAAACAGAACGAACAGCATGTGAATTCTCATATAGTTGACCGTCTGTGGTATATTTCAGGGCGGTTTTGCTAACTCCGCCGATGGATGATGAGGAGGATGAACAGCTTCCTCACTGCTGTGAAACACTGCTAAGAAACAAGAGCTCAGAGAACAGAGACGGCCCACGAGGTGCGCTGGGACAAACGGCTAACAGACACGGATGCTTTGAAGACAGATCGACGCAGACTGCCAGAACTGTGCTGAATTCAGCGAGAGACGGAGATATGGCACCATTTCAGGGTTTAGAGAGAGATGCATCATCTCCCTGCAGAGCTGTGGAGGCCAGGACTGCATTTGGGGCTAACTGTGGAACTGGGAGCCTCGCTTCACTTACTATTGCCCCTGGAGCCCCAGAAGGGCCAAGAGCACTTTTTCATGGTAGGGAAACAATATGCATCATATAGTCAAATATGCATTATGAATCACAACATGCACACCTGGAATGTATTTTTTTTTATTTCTGAATATGATAAGTATTATAGAAAATTATATAAATACATAAATATAAAATATGAATGTTAAAATTGAAATTGTGATTGACACAGACACACACACACACATATATATATATATATATATATATATATATATATAGTGGTATTTTCACTTTGGAGCATTTTAATAAATATTTAGTATTGTTAATTAATTGATAATTAATATAATATGTAATATTAAAATATATTAATAATAAGAATTTTTATTATACAATATTAACATTGTTTTTATTCTAAAGGAAATGCTGGATTTCGTTCACACTTCCCTGCACTGTTCGAATCTGTCCCGGATGGCACACAAAACACAGAAGAGGACGAAGGGAGACCAGAAGAAAAGGGAGATGAACGTGATGTGGGAGTTAGCGTGGAGATTCAGATTGGACGTAAACTGCGTGAAATGGGGGATCAATTTCAGCTGGAACATCTTCAGCTGGTAAGAATGAGACAAGGCCGATGTGAATCAAATGGGTTAAACAGCTTCACAGGTGTTTGTGCATGAGTCTGTGGTTTTCATTGCAGTGGTTTCTGTCACGATGTGCAATGACATCATCGTCTGTTATTTCAATGCTGCATATGCAAATGCTCAGTGGGAGAGATGACATCATTTTTGGTTTACCCGTCCTGTTTACTCAACATCTCATAGATGTTATCAAATGTACACCACTAACTTTACAGTAACTGATGGAGTTTGTTTATTGAGTCATCTTAACTTTTTTTTTTTTTTCAATTTACAAAACTAAAGTTTGCATAACTATTGAAAACATAATTATTTGGTTTAAATTAAGTTTAATTAAATTTGGTTTTAAGGATTTTTGGGGGGCGGGGCTTACTAAAATAATGATAGAATGATTTTGAAAGGTGCCAGTTTATCATGTTAATTTGGCCGTTGAAGGAATTATATGGTGTTTTTGTTGTAGTTAAAAACTAGATGGAAATAACAACAACAGATGAAGATAAAATGGTCTGGTTAAATATAATGATACTGTGGGTTTTGCAAGAGGTAAACATTTTCCATGTGTTTCCATTTCTATTTATTCATTATTTTATTCAAAGTGACTTTTAACATTTACTATGAGAGAAGAAAATGAACTCACGCCCTCTGAATTATGGTTAACAGGGATAAATTTAGATTTATCAAAGTTTTCAATATATGCCAGTTGAATTTAGTGTCTGCCAAAGCCGGCTATAGTTTGTGTGTGATCTCAGAAAGAGGATGTTAAGTGTGTTTATACTGCAGGCTAAATTTAGACTCTGGCTCAAGATCCACGTCAGCAGACATGTGACCAGACCACAATCTCAAAAGCTAATGTAACACCTTTAGTAATTCTCTGAATGTGTTATATGCCAACTGAGCTGCTGCAACAGAGCTGTTTTAATGAACAAGCAGATCTTATAGAGACCATGGAATCTGGAAATCAGCTGTCATAAGCTCAGATAAGATCAAAAACTGAAACTTCATCTTCTCACAGATCAAACTGGCTGAATAATTGAAAAAGTTGAAAGATGACTATCCAGCTAGGAATAAATGGGTCAGGATAATTTGAATTAGTTAATCATAATTAGTTTGCTAACTCTTTTAAATATAGCATGCTTTCAGTAAGAGAGACAGCTTATGCAATACACTGCAATAGTAAAGAACTACAGCACACACACGCCACACAGCTGGCCTGACTGCTGATTGGCCGCTTTAACTGTCCATCAGGTAGATTTAAAGGGAAGGGGAGGAGTTTGAAGTGAAGCGTGAGGCCAGTGCGCCACCTAATGGCAAATATATGCATAGATAGATGCTCCTGGTCTTACTGTGCGAGAAAATAATGTTAACCAACAGTTAAATTGCTATTAATTTACGATTGGTATTTTAGATTATCAGCATAAATAATGGAACCTTCGAAAATGACTTTCACATAGTGGAAGATAAATAGGTTGTGAAAAATTGATTTGGACTTTAATTGTACATTAAATTGTTTAGAAAATATAGTTTCATAATTGTACCTCTCTTGACTTATAAAATGCAATCTTTTTTAAAGCTATGTCAAAAATTTTACCTGATGAACAAATATTTTGGTTTATTTTTGTGCAGTTCACTCAAAGGGGCCAGATGGGTTTGTTCCAGCTTGTGACGACACTCTATAACTTCCTTTTTCCTCAAGAAAGACCCCAGAATGCAAGAGCCCAGAGATGAGAGGCCACAGTGCACCTGTTCAAGACCCAAATGAGTTTAACACAGCACTGTAAGATGCGCAGATCTGGATTTACATGGCTCAAAAAGAAGGTTGCCGCTGGTCGGAGACTTCCCTCATATTTCTGAAGAAGCCATTCTCAAAATGGACCATTGGAGGAAATTTTCTGCAGGTTGCATATCAATCTGAAGATATTAATATTCTGCCTTATATTTCCCCAACACGTTCACATATGAGCGGATCCCAGCGCCTTAATAAAACCCTCAGAAAGAGAAAGAACTGCTTTATTAGGCAACAAGCTGTGAGAATGCTCAAGGTCAACAGCATTTAAGTATTTGTGCTGATTTCAATACACCTACTGAACTCCGACGCACCCCAGAACAGACTCTTCATCTTTCTCTGCTGGTATTATCACGGCTTATGCTTGATTCACTGCTGTTAACAGTGTTATTTGGACAGAGTTGAAAGACATAACGGATGTGATGAGAAGCAAGAGTCCAGTAACATCATAGCGTACCGACACAGAACTCAAAAAAACTTTGTTCAAATGCAGAAAAACAACTTGAACATCAGGTTTAATACCTGTATAATAATGATGAGCCATTTTTGAGAACATGGGAGAAAAATATGAATTTTGTGATTTTTAAATTGGTAATTTTTTCTTATTAAGGGAGAATGTACCATCAAATTATTTACAACAAATTTACCCTTCTGAAATATTAGTTTGCCTTAATGAATTCAACTGTCATTCATCCCAGGCTTTACATAATGACCTGATTTCTCTCAGGCACTGAAGTATTACTTAAGATATCAGTGTTTAAAGCATTTCTTCAGTAGTTGGTGACATTCAAAATGTGCTCAAAGAGCAATACACCAAATCATATTTTACAGTACAACTCAAGCGATAAATGCAATCAATAATCTAATCTACAAGTTACCATATAAGAACATATTAAATATTCTAACTGGAGTTGTGTTGGAATTTATATGTCAATCAATAGTTATACAGAGGTTTTTATTACTGTAAATGTCTTAAGAGGGAAAGTGTCCTCTGGATAGCATAAATATGCTTTATTTAAAGGGTCAGTTCGCACAGAAATGAATATTATGTATTCTATTACTCACCCTCATGTCATTCCTAACTTCCCGGTGTTATTTTCTTTCTTCCATGCAAAAAAAGTTTTAGTTTTTCCTTAGGGTAAGCGCCATGTATAATTTTGGCGGGAATGAAAACGAAGCTGTGAGGGATATAGAAGTCGTAACGAAACAAATACAAAAATGTAAACATTTAATTTAGCACATTTTATACAGTACATGCCATCTTAAAACTGTCCATCCCCCAGACTCGTTTTCAGCTGCATATAATTATAAATGGTGTCTGTCCAGGTTTGTAAACGATGATAGAATTCAGAGTTTTTTCAGAGTCCCTTTAAGAATGGCAACGATAATGAGTTTAAGATTTCTATTGAATAGTCCAATGAGAAGGCCAGATCGCATCACGTGACTGGCTAACGATCTGGCGCTGATAAT
This sequence comes from Carassius gibelio, assembly GCF_023724105.1. Lineage (NCBI taxonomy): Eukaryota > Metazoa > Chordata > Actinopteri > Cypriniformes > Cyprinidae > Carassius > Carassius gibelio. The sequence goes on from NC_068415.1 coordinate 4,083,858, forward strand.
GAATATTTAAGAGTTTGTATTTGATAGGCTATGCGATAAACCGGGGTTATTTATTTTTCACACATATATATTTGTAAACTCATATTGTTAAGTGTAATTAATAAAACTATGAGATTAATAATTTAATTTATCGAAAATAGATATCGTTCCATGCTTTTTGTTGTGGTACAATCTACAGGTGCCTGTACTTTTGCGGTTTACAATTTTACATGGTTTGCTTGTGAATTATCGATAGTTTAATACACATAATGTCGCCAGTGTAGTGTTAGAGACCATGCAGACGGTGTGAATATAACACAGACTGTCAGATTCCACAAAATCCACATCATTCCTTTGCAATTATTACGATTTCAGACCATTTCCTCACGATTTTCCACGAAGGTGATGTTCCAGTGCTGTGATGTGTGCCTCAAATGCTTGTGTATTGGTAAAGATGACACTTGCAGACAATCAAACAGCTGAAGGTGCCTTAGAACAGCAGGCCAATGACGGAGGTTTGGGCTTCAGTCACAGCACCCAAACATGTGGATTATAGATCATAAACGAACACGCATCGCATAAATACCTCCATCTTAACAACAGGGAGCTCAGACAGACTATCAAAGTGAATCTGAAGTGATGACTTGCAGGAACAGGCTGCTGCTGCTGCTGCCTCATTCATCTGAAATGCCCTTTCAAATGCACTTGTCTCAGAAAGTCGTCAAAGGAGTAAAAATGTCGAGCTGTTTTTACTTTGTTTGGAATGTGCACGGGACGTTACTACTGGTTCTTTTTTAATTTTGCTACTTAAAATTATTATACAGTTTGATAAATATATTAAATGCTGTTATAAAATTGTGAAATAAGATGTCTTTTTTTACCTATATCATTAATGCTGTCATATAAATGCTGACACTTTTACTGCAATGTTCACCGCATTAAAATATTTACGGATATTCATTTGAGCTCTATTTGTTATTTTATATATATATATATATATATATATATATATATATATATATATATATATATATATTACTATTAGTATTTAAGTATTACTATTAAAGGAATTGCAATTGTAATTATGGTTAATTATTACTAAATTATAGTTCATTGCAGTTATTTTTAAATTAAATATGTAAAATACAATTTAAAATAATTAACAATGATTACTATTTATGGTAATAATAATTATTATATAATGATAATATATAATTTTACTATTTTATTAAATATTATTTAATATATAATTATACAATAATTATATAACAGTTATTATAATATTCAATTATATTTGCATTGTAATATATTTTATTACATTATATATATTTTTTAATTTCATTATATTCTATTATAATTTTATATATAATTTCATGAAAATATAGAACTATATAAATATAATTAATAAAAAAAATAATGCAATACTATTCATTTTAATAATAATAATAATAATAATAAGATGAAGAAAATAAGGGTGTTACTGAAAACCATAGCACTGTATTATTCAGATTCAAGTACAATAGGTAGATAGTATAATACTAAAAACATTTTAATTTTTTTTTTATATTTAAAAAATAAAATAATACAACAGTAATGTGGTTTAGATATTAGATTTATTTTATTTATTTCAATTTATTCAGATGGTCTTTAGAGAACTTCAGTTAGGGTAAAAAAAAAAGAAACAACTATATAAAAATAAAGAACAGTATTCAGTACTTATTACTGCACAGATTTGAAACCAACACACACAGTATATTTAACTGTGTTGAGCTTCGGTTTCAAACAATACTGAAATGCTCCACCTTCTTATGGTTTCATCGTATATTTCTTTTTCAAACTTACAAAAAGAAATTATTTGAAGATATAATACATTTTAAATGTTAACAATAATTTAAATCATCATTTGATAAACTAGTTACAATTTTTTAATAAGTCCTACTTGAGATGATTAGTGATCAAGTAAACAAATGATCACACAATACCAACAAACAAAAACCTGATCAATCTCTGGCTGTTATAAACACTCGCACACACACACACACACACACACACACACACACACACGTTTGTTTTTATGAAAAGTGGGGACATCCCATAGGCATAATGGTTTTTATACGGTACAAACTGTATATTCTATGGCCCTACACCAACCCTACACCTAACCCTCATAGGAAACTTTATGCATTTTTACTTTCTCAAAAAAACTAATTTTGTATGGTTTATAAGCATTTTGAAAAATGGGGACATGGGTTATGTCCTCATAAGTCACCCTCTCCTTGTAATACCTGTGTCATACCCATGTCATTATACAAAGTTGTGTCCTGATATGTCACAAAAACATGCCCACACACACACACACACACACAAACACAATACAGCGTGATTCAAAAGTCCTAAAGGAAAAATAAATCAAAATTCAAGGCTGGATAAAAACAATAAATGTGCTACATGATCAGTCTCGTGATCACATTAGAGTTTGGCTTCAAAAGCTTGTGCTGGTGACGTTTCCACAGGGACCTGCAAACACAAGACACATCATCAGTAACAGATAGCACAGTAAAACGGTGCTCCCTGCTGGCCACAGACCAGTTTCATGAACACATCTGCCTTAGAATAGGTTAGTGGATTAAATTAAGGTTAAATGTTAGTACACATCAAACATCAAACTACAATGAACACGCACACACGTACAAAGCTCAAAGGTGAAGTGTTCAGACAGAGTAGGCAAAAAAATCATGAACATTGGACTCTAAAAGAGAATCAAAAGCACATCTGAATCACTTTATAAGCGATAATTAAAATGAGCCTCATCGATCGTGAATCAGAAGTGCTGATCCCATGTGACACCCATACCTGAACCACAGTGAGCAATAAAATCAGGCAATGATTGATTGATCACATGTGTGTGGAGGGTAGAGAGACGTCCCACTGTGAACCTGAACGTCTGACTTGCCCAAAGCTGCCTGTAGACACACACACACACACACACACACACACACACACACACACACACACACTGATCTGTAAGCATGGATTTGGACAGATAGGAAACTAGAAGATTGAATGAGATGATCAGAGGAAGTTGAGTTAAAAACATCCCATTCATGATGAGTGAAAAATAGAACAGAATAAGTGGAAGAATGGAGAGGAAGAACAGGATAAGTAGAAAACAGGAATGGGAAGCTTTTTTTCAGTTTTTGAAAGAAATTAGTACTTTTATTCACCAAGAGAACTGAGAATTGTTCAAAAGTGTTGATCAACACTGTAACAAAAGACTTCTATTTCAAATTAACACTGTTTTTTTGACTTCCTATTTTAAAAATATGATTATGGTTTCCATTAAAATTTTAAGCAGCACAGCTGTATTTAACATTGATGTGTACAATTATTGTCATTGTTATGACAATATTCTTATTTGAATATATACACACAGGACTAAGTCATTCTACAATATTTACAAATTTGTGTCCCGTTTACGCATTACTTGACCAGTTAAATTAGTCTTTGCATGCATTTGTCCCTCAATGATCTGTTATTATGTCATAGGTTATTACATTTTAATTTATTTCATCATGTGTAATTATCTTTTTTTCTTTTCTTAATTGTTAATGTGGTTCTGTGTAAAAGCAAAAACACTAAAATAAATGTTAAAAAACTGTATTTAACACTGATAAAAAGAAATGATCCGTAAGCAGTAAATCAGCATATGAGAATGATTTCTGAAGGATCATGTGACACTGAAGACTGGAGTAAATCATAAACTGTAATAATATTTTACAGTATACTGTTTTTATTGCATTTTAATCACATAATCAAATGATCAAATAAATGCAGCCTTGGTGAGCAGGAGAGGCTTCTTTCAAAACCATTTATAAAATTGTACCACCTGTTGAATTATAGTGTGGTGTAAATGAGAAGAGAGAGAGACAATGAAGTGGAAAAGCAGAGCCGGATCATGGGAAATTGGAAAGAGAGAGTGAATGGGATGCATGGATCAAGAAAACGTGACATTGCATGTAAAGATGAGCAGGACTGATGGGGAAGAAGAGGATAAAATGTGTTTATAGAGCTGGTGTGATTTCCAGAACATTTCCCGTGTGTCATCCAATCACAGCGCTGGAATGTTATCATAATAAAAAGTTCAAAAGCGCCACAGGATCTGCTTGAGGCCGAAGACCCTCAAAAATCTGCAGAAACACAGAAGCGTTCCTGGTGTGGACGTTTGAAACAAACCAAAAACACCTTTGAATGAACACTAAAGTTCAGGTTAAAACACAACAACACAGAAACATAAGATAGAAACAACAGGAGTGTCTTTTTCTCTAGTATCTGCAGCACATGTTAGTGGACATGAAATGATTTCTGTTGTATCAATCTGGCAATAAAAAACATGAACTTATTGGTAGATGGGAAGGTCTTGTAAACCTTAATCTGATTTAGATCACCAATATAATGAATATAATGTATAAAGTGCATTGTGTAAATGTTTTGCTGATAGGTTTGGTTTGATACTTACGGCTGCCAGTGCTTGCTGGTTTGCCAGCTGTCTGCGCAGATCAGACTTAATACATGCTGAAATAAAAGAACAGAAATGCACTGAGACACACATTATTATATTTTACATACACCAAACCATCTACAAAGATGACTGTTGCAACCTGTAAGCTCTAGTCTATCTAATCAGTATCTGAATTGTGAATATAAAATCGATGAATCCCTTAAAGAACACATCTAGTTCATATTATTAATCTCAAAAATCAAAAGAAACAAATAAAAAACATTTTAATTTCTATGCACTGTGAAATAATTGTTAAATAATTGTACCTTAAAAATGCTATAAATATTTAAAACCTAAAAAAGATATGATGTTCTTTGGGCACAATAATAATTACAATAATAATAATAATTATTATTATTATTATTAAAATAATACAACATAAAAATGTATAATAATAGCGTGGAAGATCAATCTGATTAGACTTTTGAGAAGCGAGTCGTTGTCAACAGAGAAACAAAGTTTAAAAGTGATCCAACTTTGCACCTCCATGCATAAATGTTATTTGAAGGACTGTATAATTACTCCACATGAGCTTTTATTGCCTGGAAAATTAGTTGAATATTAACCAGGAACAATCATTTAAATAAATGCAGCCAAAATTAATACTGTAATTATACAAATTATACAAGTTTATGACCATGTGCCAACCAGCCTCAACCTGGTATTTATGAAAAAGATGCTTGTCCTGACAACACAGCTGACAATCAACCTGCATTTTAGGTGCTTTTTACATGTACAATTAACTAATGTAAAGAGACACAAAAATCCCATCTGGCTCTGTGTTTGGACCTAGAAGATTTCTGGCTGTAACCGTCCCAAAACAAAGTAGCTTTTTTAGTATTTAGACAACCCAGTGTTTTTTTCCTGTGTTTAATAGCTCATACATTAACTGAAACACCAGAGGACACCGCAGCTTTCATAATGTCAAACGAATTTTAATATGCAATGCTTTCCAAGAAGCATTATCATAACGAGGAAGCAAAACATTCAAAAGTAACTAGACCAAGAGTAGGACTTGAGTAAAAAACAACAGTTTCACAATCCCTCAAGGATAAGCTCTATACTCGATTAAAGAGGAACAAATACTCATGTAGATGAGTATTGACTGATCTGCACCTGTAATGATGGTTCCTATCAGCAGGAAGGCACACAGGAAGAGATTTCCGGCCAGAGTATTAAAAGAGTCCATGATTTTCCCCTGACAGATCGTAAATATGATCCCGAACACCTGCAGTAGGAAATCACAATTATTAGGATTCCTGGTAACGCCATATAAACTCTGTAAAATAATATAAAACGCAATACAAAATAAGACACAACTCTTAGAAAAAACATAATTATTATTAAATATCACACACAAACCTGTGCAGAGCAGTTCAGAAGTCCTGAAGACGTCCCCTCAGACTCTGGGTAAGTCAATTCAACAGCAAACTCAAAACCGAGGGGAAGGTAACCCGTCATGAAGAACCTGCATAAATAACACACAAACAAAACATCTAGGGCAAACTTATATATACACATTTCTATCTATCTATCTATCTATCTATCTATCTATCTATCTATCTATCTATCTATCTATCTATCTATCTGTATAAAGAGAGAGAGAGACAGGATTTTATTGTAACTCAGATATAAAAAAACAAAACAGAAACAAACAGTAACAACAACAAATAAAGAATACAAATAAAATGTTTTCTTTTGAAATCTTGTAGTACCCGAGGGCTCCTGCTGTGATGAAGACCACCCACAGGTGACCCAGATCCAAGGTAAAAGCATAAAGCACCAAACCCACAAGAGACATCAGATACACGGCTAGAGTCGTTTGTCTGTGGAGACATGACATGGGACAGACTAAATCTTTCATCGGGATCCAACATGGAAATCCTAGTATGATTGGGCAAATGAGTTTGATCAGCTGCAAACACATGCAGTTCCAGAAAAAAAACATTTCAGTTCATTTCGTAAATCAGCATATGATAAGTCTGAATCTAACATACAGTCTATCCTGGTGTTCCATCAAAACCTTTTGGTTTTGTAGGAAATTATGTTAGATATATCACAATTTGTGTTCCAAAATATATCAATAATTTTCATATCATAAACATTTTAATGATTTATGATTGGTTTAAAAAAAACATATTCAGCAAGAATGCATTATATTTATTAAAAGACATTTATAATGTTTTGAAATATTTCTATTTCAAACAAATTATGTTTGTTTAAACTTTCTATTCATCATACAGCCCTGAAAAATAAAATCTATTACAGTTTTTACAAAATATGAAGCAGCAGAACCATTTTCAACATTGATAATAATGAGAAATGTTTCTTCAGCAGCAAATCAGCACATTAGAGTGATTTCTGAAGGATCATGTGACACTGAAGACTGGAGGAATGATGCTGAAAATACAGCTTTGATCACCAGAATACATTTTCTGTGAAATATTGTGTGTGCAATGTGAACAAAACAAAAGAAACATCACAATGCCCAGGAGTGGAAGGTGTGCTGTGAGGGGTCTAATACACTAAAACAAAAGGTCACATGGTCTCAAAAAGGTGAAGTGAAGGAGTGAAGACAAATGTTAATTGAGCACTGACTGTTGTCATCTCAAGAATATTTCAAGTTTAAAGTCCAGCCTCTTACTTGTATGTCTTCGATCGGTCTAACCAGATCCCACAGATGAGGGATCCCACCATGCCAGCGATCACGATGGTGAGGCCGATCCTGCCAGCATTCACCTCCTCTCCCTGTTCAAAACAGAGCAAATTTTCATATGCATTCTGTTTCGAACAAAAATATATTAAGATCAGTTCTCCAGATAAACAAATAATATAAGTAATAATGCTCCATCAGTAGTGCAAGTTAAAAAGTAACTGAAGAGATTTCACTGATTTATGTAAACTGCATATAGGTCAGGGGCTTTCGTGATTGGCTGGACAGGAGGTAGGTGGGAGGGACTTACAGGATAGTGTTCAATGATCATTCGGTTGAGGAGCGTACTGACAGCATAGAAACAGCCAACATTTAGCCCTGAAAAAGAAAGACAGATGAAGTCAAAAACAGAAATAGACTGAAAAAAACTTGAAATTAAAAAAGTAGCCTGGCAGAAAGCGAATACGCTGTGTATATAGTAAGCAGTAAATGTCTTCACATTTCTGAAGCAGCTGTAAATATATAAAGGGCTCTGCATTCCTGCAGGATTATTTCTGTCAATGTTCAGCCAGGTTAAACGCAGCTACAGACTTCTCATGCAAGAGTTGCTCAGGTGTGTGTGTGTGTGTGTGGATAGATCATATACTCTTACTGTTAGTTTATGCCAGTGAAGTTATGACTATTCCTGTTTAGCACTTGTTTAATATTTTCTCAGATGAAAAAGTAATTTTCCATTTACTTGCAAAATCTTGCAAATTAGACTGCTTTAAATTAGTCTTCATGCCATCACCAGCTAGTCATATCTAATACATACATAAATATATACACTATCATTTAAATCTTAATGCTTTTGAAATAAGTATCTTATGCTCTCCAATGATGCATTCATTTGATTAAAAACAACAACAAAACAACAGTAAAAACAGCAGTTTTGTAAAATAATAAAATATCAGTTTTCTATTTAAATATATTTTAAAATGTAATTTATTGCAGTGATGCAAAGCTGTATTTTCAGCATCATTTTTCCAGTATTCATTATCACATGATCCTTCAGAAATCATACTAATATGCTGATTTCCTGCGCAAAAAAGTCCTGCATTTTCAGGATTGTTTGATGAATAGAAAGTTAACAAAAACAGAATGTATTTGCAATAGAAATCTTTTGTAGAAATGTATTAAAATATAATTTACGTTTAAAAAATAACTATTCATGCTAATGTTTTCAGTAACAAACTACCACTGTGTGTTTGAATGCCAAGCAAGCATAAAGAACCCCAGTTTGAGGTCCTGAATGGATCTGTTGTGTGCAGAGTAAGACATTTACCGTAAGTGATGACGAGAAGGATGAAGGCTTTGTTGCGAAGCAGCCTGTGGATGGATGCTGTATATGAGTAGTTCTCTGGAGAGATCCGCCGAGCCGCGGCCTGAGCGTGGGTGGGAGGGATGTCTGGACGCTCCTGAAACACTGACGAGAACATAAAAACTCATCCAGTCACCAGTCACATTCATCACAGAGAACTCTTCATTTACATATGATTTACATATATGAGGTAGAAGCCTCACATATCCATGTTTTGACATTTATTTTATTTCTTCACAAATCAATGCTATCATTGTCTGTAAGTGGGTTTTCCAAATATTTCACCAATTAAAAGTATTAAAAAGAGCTTGTGACTAGGATTGCAAAAAGTCTTTTTAAGATGATTTTTTGGAATATTGCAAGGGTTTTTGGAAGGTTTCGGAAAAATTTACATCCCTTTGCAAGCAACCCTACTTGTGACTGAACCTCAGAACAACACTGGATCCTCAAATTGTCATCAAAAACTCTGAATGAATTACCGCACACTGCTTTCAGTTCTCTGCTAGTTTCGATGCAAGGGTAAATAAAGAACTGGTTGTTTGAATTAGTAGAGCATCATCTTAACTCAAGAAACACTGTCTATAAAGTTTTTTGTATTTAAGAAGCAGATAAGAGTGTCTTAGTCTTGTCATAGTCAGTGCTGTCTTAAATAGCCTTTGCTTAGCAATTCATCTTTTCAGCTTAATTTACTGAAAGACAGAAAAAGCTGAGCATCTATAGCTACAATATATTGATAGACTGAAATATGTTGAATGTGAAGGTCTAAAATGACTAAAACTGTAATAAAATAAACTGAAAAGCTAAACTGTAATACATATAAAAAATAATAAAAAGAAAAGATTATTACACAAAATGCAAATAACAAAACGATTAAATGATAAGCTTAAATTAAAAATAAAATTAAAATGAAGCCAGTCCTACAATGCACTGTGAAAGAAATAAAAATAAAATAAAAATTCCAAGCTGCTGAGGTTTTGGGAAAACCTAATGTGTTTAATAAATGTAAACAGTTTAAAATGAAAGACGATTGAAATAATATAATCTTATGATAAAAAAAGACATAAGGTCATATTATAAAATAAAAAGTCAATTATGTCTGTGTGTTAAATACAAGAGGTACAGTTGAGTGGAAATCTTCTTTAATCCACTGTTTTGACATCTGTGAATGTTTGTGTTTGAGTAAAAATTTAGCCTGCTGTCCCCAAAACGACAGGTGACTGAACTCTATATTTGCTCTTTCAAACATACACTAGATATTAAAAATGGCAGCAGAATTTAAATTGTAGACCTATTAAGAAACACTATAATCTTCTGTTCTTGTTCTTTACTAAAGACTTACATAACCGAGCAAATAAATTGGTTATTTTGAGGGAAATCAGTAGAACATTTTAACATAAAAGATAACAACTGTCATCATTTAACTCACCAACATGACTATATTTCTTCCATTGAACATAGAAGGGGATTTTTAGCAGAAAACCAATAGGGAAGGGAACTCAAACAATTTCAAGCATTATAAAAGTAACATGTTTTCCAAAAACAGGCATACATTTATGTGTAAACTGTCCCTTTACCGGTCTAAAATGTCTTGTGATTTTCTTCTTTAATTGTCTAGACGATGTTTTTGCCTGTGAGAACAGAGCTGAATTCACCAGAGTGTAGCTCAGAATGTTTTTATTTTGGATTTTTTTGTGGCTGTGTCAAGATAAAAATGGGCAGCTCAGTATTTAAACAAAAAGCATATAGAGTAAAGAGAGAGACAGCAAAATGGGTTGAAACTGAAAGAAATCTGATTTCCCCTTCTGTCATTAGGGCTAAAGGTCAGACAATCATCATACTCCATTTGCACTCATACAAGCAGACTTACAAAATAATGGGCATTGTCTGCCAACAAACAATCATTTATATGCTATTATATGTATAAACTATAAGTACAAAATCAGTTTATGTACATGCAGGAAGAAGAACATGGTAAGACTCAACAAAAAGAAGAACAGACAGGCACTAGAAGATATTAACACACTAAAGTGAGTGATCTCACTTCATTCTACCTACAGGGACAGCTGACTTAAATGACAGAAACTCTCTACATGGGCAGCAACTCCTCATGTCATAAAAATTCGATTTAAGCATGCTGCCAAGATGCTAAAAACTGTTATCTCTGTGAAAGACATGCAATAATTTGGATAAAAGAAGATGTCACATATAAGGCATCTTAATAAAGTTGCATCTTTTCATATGAACTCTGGAATAACATAGTATAACTGACGTGTGCACTTACCAATGACAACCAATACAAACAGGAAGGTGGCCACTCCCGCGGTGATGTAGAACATGACTCTAATGTGAGCCGCCAACTCGTCCAGATCGTCCGCATTTGGAACCAGTATTGGTGGAACCAGAAAGCCTATTGCAATCCCCAACTGAAAAACAAAACAAAACAAAACAAAAACAAAACAATTCTGAGGTTTCATGAATGCCACATTTCCAGCTAGGCTTGATTTCATACATAGCTGTGTTTTAAAAACTGCATTCGCTTTGTTTCAATTCACTGCCTAGTTTTCTATGTTTTGAATATAAATTTGGGAACAACCAAGGGCCTGTTCCACTTAATACTGGGATTCAGAAGACTCATAACTGACATCCAGTCATGGTATTTACTAACAACATTGTTAAATCCTGTGTTCATCTTCTATTTATCAGTCTGGGTTCAGGGGGAACAATTTACAAGATAGATAGAACAATAGAGTAATAATAAATAGTAGTAATAGTAATAATACAAATGTAAAGATAGTAATTATATATAAGTAAAAAAAAATAAACAATTATAGAAATAAAAAAATATAAAGCAGCTTAAGGCTAAGAAAAACAAGAATAAACTGTGTAAAAATAAATGTTATAATTTAAATAAAAAAATAATAGATTTCAATACTCATTATTATACATTTCTAAAAATATCTTGCTTATACATAAGTGAGAGAGTGGAACAACAACAACAACAACAACAACAACAACAACAACAACAACAACAACAACAACAAGAAAGTAAAATAAAAAGCTTAAACCGGAATAAAATGCCCAAACACTGGCTCAAAGAATAACGAGCGAGTGTGAGTGGAACTATCTGTTTGCTGACCAATTGCAAATGGGAGTGTTCAAGATACCTGTGTGGAAACAGTCATTGTTTTTTACGTTTGATGGCGCTAGTGGGGGAAACATAAGGCTATATATATATATATATATATTTTTTTTTTTTTTTTTTTTTTTTTTTATGAAACCCACCTGATTTCCAAAGACCCCGATGGAGCATGCTGTGGACACTTCTTCCGATCCGAACCACACCGACGCGATGCGCGAGGGCATCCCGAGGATAAACACCTGAGCCACGGAGCACGTAAACTGACCAAAAAATGTCACTGGAAAAAGGTCCGGTCTCGCGCTGGCCACCTTGATCCATGTGCCGGTGCAATTCAGAGCCGCGGCCAAGAGCGCGATGACCCTCAACCCTTTCTTATCCAAGAGCCACGAGACGGGGAAAATTAGCGGAATGTACGTCAACATGTAAATCATGGACATCCAGTCAATGGTGAAAGAGTCCACGCTGTAAAAGCGCATGAAGATATTGTTGATGATTCCGTATTGAATCCATTGATAAGAGTTACACAGCGAATACGAGCTGAATAAAAACACTATAACCCATCTCTTTTTATACAAACGCGTTTCCGGAGGCGCGCTTCGATGTTCAAAAGTCACCTCAGCATCAGTCGCGGCTGTTTTCGATAAATATTTATTATCATTCACCTCTTCGTCCCCTGGCTTTGATTCATCGCTCATTTTCACTCGGTTCAGAATTCCTCCGAGACTGAAAGATTCATTCATTCATGTTGAGGAGACGCCGGGCAATCTACTGGAACTCACTGTAGTACTGTATAACTTGTCAAAGTCTGTTTAATTAAATAAATACTCCACATATTTATTACATCGATGTATGTTCATCCTCTGCTTGGATTAAATAAAGTCTCCGTTTTCCGCAGCAGAAACTCTTCAAACATTCGTTGAAAGTTTCGCCAGCGTGATGAAGTTCCTGACATAAAGTAACTAACTGGAAGAGAAATTATAAACAAACCGGGGCGAAATGGGCGTGGCTTTGTGACAGTCATGTGACATTCCTGAGACAAGTAGAACAACGATAGCGCTACATTATAAATCCAAAAGAAAACGTTTCAGAACAAACTTAAAGAATTACAGAAATAAGTAGCTATGTGTGGTTTGATCAAGTAATTTTGGAAGGACCATGAACTTGAAATGGTATTTTCCAACTTGGAACTCTTTACTTAAAGAAATAGCCTACGTAACACACTTTTCTTTTAGATTTTCTGATTGTGAACACGTCAGTGAAATAATGATTGACGTATTTTGTGTAATGTTAATGAAGAACAAAGCATAGCCTACTCCTATTAATTTACCTGATTTATGAGGGGACAACTGTACGTTGAAACTACATTTCCCATGATTCTGTGTACAGGGTTCCCCACTCTTTCATGAACACTCTAGTGAACCCCATATTCAATGACTTTTTAAAGCACCATTTATTTTATATCAAGCACCTATCAGATTCACACCTGTAACATCATGACAGACCTCTTAAAGTACTTAACATTTCACTTGCACTTAATATTTACATTAAAATTATTAGAGCAATGAGGTTTTGAATGTGGAGGTTTCATAAATTTAAACCATTTTGAGCAGTTGGTTTCAAAGTCAGGGTAGTTCACAGAACTTCACATGGGTAATATTCAAATACAATTTCTCAAATATTGATAAAAATATATATTCACAAACTGGCTTTTGCTGCAGTTCTTGTAAAAGATTTAAATTTGAAATAATTTCTACATGTTTAAATTAATAAAAAGTGGTTAGACAGGGCTCTACGCTTACTTTTCTTTTAAAATGTAAAAAAAAAAAAAAAAAAAAAAAATTATAATTATTTGAGCACAGTCAAAAATTTCAGGAGCACCATCTAATCAATGATCAAAAATTCTGATCAAATATTAGACTTCCTGTTACAAGATAAGATTTGACTTCTTAAATTATTTACAGGGAATTTAATTTTGTAATGGCATTTTTTTAAGTTAATTAAAAGTATGTCATCTTTTATGTCAAATTGAAAAAAAATATTATAAAATATTTATAAGCTTTTTAAAATTTCTAAATAAAACAATGGAATAAAATCAGTTAGAATAAGAATAAGTTACCAGTCAAATGAAAAAAATAAATAAATATGCCTTTTATCTATGAAAATAATTATCTTTATATACTAACTTTAAAGTTGCTGTATACGTGTTTTTAAACTAAAAACTAAACTAAATAATAATAATAATAATAATAAAATAAAAAATGTAGCCTACTACTAGGGTTGGGAATCGTTTTCTGGTTCTGGTTCCATTAAACTAATTAAACAACTAGCCTATTTAAAAATTAGTGGTAAGGAACAATGCACAATACTCAACTATGCTCCATACTGTTTATTATATACTGTCAGCTTAATTTAAAGATTGGCAATGTCAGAATTCAACATATATTACAGTATACAGATCTTTATAAGTAGGGTTCGGTATAGTTAGAAATGTTCTGGTTCCGATTTTAGTTCCATTTAAATATACAAATATATAAAAAAATTATTATGTTTTTTCCCCCAATATTTTACCTTCATTGAATGTAGTGTTGCTGGAATATAATAAGTAATGATGAGTAATGCTTGTCCATCAATCAGCATGCTTCAAAGTTTTCCTGTTATTTGGTTTGTGACATCGTTAACGGGAAAGGACGGTGCAAGGCTGCTCACAGCGCTTGGTCACGTGCCACACCAGAACCGTTACATAACCGAAACGTAGAAATTGTCACGTTTCCGGTTCTTTAAAAAAAACAGAACTGGTTCTGAATAAGAACCTGATTAAGAACCGGTTTTCATTTCACAACACTACCTACTACAAGTGGCTTGCACTTTCAGATGTTTAATAAGGCTCAGTGGTGGCATGAGTGCAATTAAATTCGTGTTTTAAATATATTTAAAAACGAAATATTGAACGACTTAGCTTAAAGGGATTGTTCACCCAAAAACGAAAATTATGTAATTAATAACTCATGTCGTTCCAAACCCGTGAGACCTCTGTTCATCTTCATAACAGAGTTTAAGTTATTTTAGATTTAATACAGAGCTGCAGTCCCTCCTATGTATACTGTCCATGTCCAGAAAGGTAATAAAAACATCTTCAAAGTAGTCCATGTGAAATCATAGGGTCAGTTTTTTTTTTTGAATTTGTTGAAGCATCAAAAATAAATTTTGTTTTTGGTAAACTTTGGTTTTGGTATTTTTGACAAATTACAATTGTAGCTCTCGACATTTACCTATATGGCTATGACTTTATTATGACTCTAATTTAATTTATAGTCTCAAGCATTCAGAAATCATGCAAAAGGAAATTAAGCCGTTTTATTATTATGAAACCATGGTTTATTTTTGTAAGGGTTGTGATATGCATGTTTTTTGTTGAAGAAATTATAAAGGCTGTGTCATCTATAGCAAAAAGGTGGCCAAAAATGAAAGATTAAGTGAATATTTGAATTAAATGTTTGGTCAGTAGCCTAAACCAGGATTTGATTGTCTTGTAAGTGTAACAGCAGCAGCTACATGGCATTTGGTTCCCTCTGCAGGCATTTGTAATAACATGTACATATTTTATTCCAGACACCAATCTTATAAATGAATATCTTTAAAGAATTATAATTGTAGTGTGCAAAACCCACAAAAACATCCTGAGACTTGAATGTGACTCAAAGGAGGATTAAACTTTTTGAGCCACCGAGCGCCCCCTAGTGCTGAGAACCATTCATCACACAAAGTGGAAACATTGCACGCGCTTCAGTTTACTGATGTCTGTGGCGCATAAGTAAGAGATCTGGCGCCCTCTGCTAGGTTGGAGCTTTTAGTGAAATTTTGGCTCTGTCAGAGTGGGTATCAAACTCTGTGCCGTTCATAGTATAAGCTAAATATTATTGTAAAGTATTGTACACATTTACATCATATTTAACACTTAGGCTATATATTCCTACAAATACAATTTGCCTATCATGATATTATATTTACGAAACTATATTGTATATCAATCGCAAGCTATTTTTTCAAGCCCAGATTCAATTTTGAGCATATTTTTGTAATATTTGTAGGCTAAACACAATAAATCCACATACTAGTATACTTTTAGGCAATGGGTAATTGTATTAAAAAGTAGTTTTTGGAAGACCAAAGAGAAAAGAACAAGAATATTATTTATAAATGTCACATGTGTTTCATATGTTTTCATTTTAAACAACTTATAAATTTGAGTACTTGTTAGCCAAAACAATGCCTAATTAATTAAGTAATTTATGCATCTTTATACAATTTTAGTTAATAGTTTTGTTTCATGATTGCTTTGCTCTTCCAACATTTCTGTTTATAACAAACAAAACATGAAATATGGCATACAGAAAAAAGAAATTTCCCCCAACTATCAATGTTATACTGGCACGATTGAAAACAATATCCATGTCTTCACAGTCAAGTTTAATATGAAATAATAAAATAATGAAGAAAAAGCATTTGCCTTTTGGCAAATCAAGAAAAAAATGTATAAACGTTCAGTCTTATATTTAGTGACTTATATTTATTTATAGCACATTCATCAGAGATGAGTCTTTATTAAACACTTGAAATGTGAAAATTAATTTTAAGCTTTTCTGAAACCATGGATAGAATAAAGCATAAATGATGGGATTAATGGTGGAGTTCAGGAAGAAAACTATAACAACAACATCTCTGACATCAAACAAATCATCACCACTGTATGGAATCACTAAAGAACAAATATAATATGGCAGTAAACACAGAAGAAACACAATGACCAGAATACCCAGCAGCATCGCAGCTTTTCGCTCTGATTTGTCACTGACTCTGTTTTTGGAGGATCCTGCGCTGTTGTGAACCTGAAGGCCTCTTATAGCAGTCACGTGTCTTTTAACAATGACAAAAACATGAGTGTATAATATTATAATAAGTGTACAAGGCATAAGAAAAACAACTATGAGATCAATAAATGATGAAATCCCATCTATAATAGCAATACATATTCCTGGACAGGTAACATCAGTGAAGTTTCCATTAACAAACAGAAGAGTGAAGTTATAAAAGAGTGAAAACAACCAGTTAAATAGAGACACTATGCAGATCACAGTGGGTGAGACTTTCTCTGAGTAAAGAAAAGGAGAACTTAAAGCCAAAAAACGATCAACTGCTATCAGAGCCACAGTGTGAACAGACACGCTTGTTGCTTGAAAATTCACTATTTTTAAAGCAGAGCACATCACCGGTCCAGAAGTCCAACATGACTCAATGACCCAAGACAAGTGTAGTGGCATCACAAAAACTCCAACCAGGAGATCAGACACAGCCAAAGAGAGGATGAGGATGTTAGCAGGTGTGTGGAGCTGCTTGAAGTGACTAACAGAGATGATGACCAGCAGGTTTCCACACACGGTCAGCAGAGACACAGCTGCTGCGGCCACATACAGAATCACATAGACAGACAGAGAAACAGATCTCTCTGGACACGAAAATTCCTGACACACATCGCTTTGGTTCACTTCTCTAAGATTCATTGTAGAGTATTTGGAAGAATCATCCAAACAGAGTATTTTTCCATATGACTCTCGTTATATAAAGTGCAATATATGCATAACCACAGATAAAGATCTCTGAAGATGCTGTTTCTATCTGCTCCACTGAAACACAATCTTCACTCCTGGAAGTTTCACAATAAAGAGGAGCTTCAGTGGGCTACTTTTATACACTTGATATGTTGACTCTTTCTAAGACTGGCAGCATCAAGGGAGAAGAACAAACAGCTGGGAGATTAACGTGTCACACAGAGCTCATAAAAAGGCATTAGTGTATTTATATGAAATCAAAAACTAAAAGTCAAAAAGTCTAGCCTATAAAATCCTCATGCATCCTTTTGAAAAAATGATCTTTATATACTAACTTTAAAGTTGTTGTATGTATTTTTTTAACAGTACTAAAGCATTAAAAATACCATCATATGTTTGCAGATATTTAGGAAACATGCTACTTTCATATACTTGTTTCTCCGAAAAACACTGCTACAGTCAGTTATTCTATTTTGAAATCTGTGTTCCGTGACGGAATTTTTGTTTTTGTCTGTATTTTTTATTGTTTAACTCTACATTATTGTAGGTCCTCTACAATACCCACCTATCTCAAATGTGTACCCCACTATCAAATGTATCCCACTCACGTCTGTCACACCTGGACTCATTTAGTGTGTTTTTGCCCGTGACCCAGTTTGTGTCTTTCCGTGTCTTTCACCTTAGTTCCCAGGTGTGTCTATTCTATTCCTCATGTGTTCCATGTCCCTGTTAATTTAGTCATGCCATCCACCTGTGTTTCCCCAATTATCCTTTTGTACATAAGCCTTGTCCTTTCAGTTCTGTTTTGTCGGGTATCATCACTTGCTACTAACTCACTCACTTACGTGTGTCGATCCCTGTGCTCCATGAGTTGTATATATTAAAAGCCTTATTTCGTTTATCCTCGGCTCCGTGTTTCTTCCGGCAGCGTAAACCGTGACAGAAGACCCGACCTAAAAAAGAAAGTTTAAAACTGCGTGTTTTTCCCTCCGTTTTGCTTTCGTTTTTTCTCAGTCTTTTCTTTTCTTAGTTTCTATGGATCCCCTCTATCGTCCCGAATTCCTCATCCTCCTGCTGAAGCAGGAAGGACGTTCTCTCGAGGACCATACCAGACAGTTTCTTCTATTAGCTAATGCCACCAGCTACCCGGACGACGCGCTCTGCACCTTCTACAACACCAGCCTGAACTCCAAATGCAGAGCGTTGTCGTCCGAAGATGGTCCTCGGGAGGATTTCGCCGCATTCGTGGAGTGGACTCTGGCGAGAAATGGCTCACCTTTCACCGTCTGCCCCATTGAGGATCTCGCCAGTCCCACTCCCGACCCAGAGACCAGCCAGCCACCATCTCGCTACACGGAGCCAGAGCCCACCGCAGCCGCAGAGCCCGAGCCATTCACCGACAGGGAGCCGGAACTCGAGAGCGCGACTGACCAGGTGTGTGAGCCGGCAACACCGTGCATCGTGGGAGTCCTCGTGGAGATCGAGGGCGTGGAGGAAAGCCCTGCCCACACTCCTGCGACTGAGGGTGAGCCGTATACAGTCTCTGAAAGTCATATGGAGCAAGTTCTGGATCTGATGGACTGGTCTATGGAGGTAATCCCTAATTTCCCTGTTTCCCCGCTGGTTCCGTCCAGCCCTGACTCCCCTGTATACCCTCTCAGTCTCCCACTCCTACCTCCTCCAGTCATTTCCTCTGCTCCATTTCCGCTGGTTCCATCCAGCCATGAATTTTCTGTTTCTCCGCTGGTTCCGCCCAGCCCTGAGTTTTCTGTTTCTCCGCTGGTTCCGCCCAGCCCTGAGTTTCCTGTGTCTCCGCTGGTTCCGCCCAGCTCTGAATCTTCTGTGTCTCCGCTGGTTCCGCCCAGCTCTGAATCTTCTGTGTCTCCGCTGGTTCCGCCCAGCCCTGAGTTTCCTGTGTCTCCGCTGGTTCCGCCCAGCTCTGAATCTTCTGTGTCGCCGCTGGTTCCGCCCAGCTCTGAATCTTCTGTGTCTCCGCTGGTTCCGCCCAGCTCTGAATCTTCTGTGTCTCTGCTGGTTCCGCCCAGCCATGAATTTTCTGTGTCTCCGCTGGTTCCGCCCAGCCATGATTTTCTGTTTCACCGCTGGTTCCGCCCAGCCCTGAATCATCTGTGTCTCCGCTGGTTCCACCCAGCCCTGAATCTTCTGTGTCTCCTGTATTCCCTCCCAGCCTCCCTCTCCCACCTCCTCCCAAAACTGCTGGTCCCTCTGCTCCACTTCCGCTGGTTCCGTCCAGCCCTGATCCTCCTGTCCTTCCTCCCATCCTTCTCCTCTCTCCTCCTCCTAGACCAGCCAGTTCCTCGTCATCCCTGCTGGTGCCAGTCAGTCCTGCAGCTCACCCTCAGTCCGCGCCATCGGGGCGCGATGGTTCGCCGCTGGACTGCCAGTCTCCAGCTCCGCCTTGGCGCGTTAAGGCCCTGTCTCCGCCTCCAGCCTCCGAGCCCTGGACTCCTCCTCGGTCCTTCGACCCAGTGGCTCCGCCTTGGCTCTTAGCTCCCTTGTCTCCACCGTGGCCTGTCATCCCACCTGCTCCACCGGGCTCCCTCGTCCCTCCGGCTCCACCTTGGTCAGTCGTCGACCATCCGCCGCCTCGGGACTCCACTCCTCCGGTTCCACCTCGTCATTCCATCCCTCTGGCTCTGTCAGGCTCCTCCTTCCCTCCGGTTCCACCTCCATCCTCGGTCACTCCGGCTCCACAGCGGTCTGCCAGGACCCTGCCTCCGCCTTGGTCGCCTGAGCCTTCTGCTCCACCTAGGCCCTCCGGAACCTCGACGTCCCCCTGGCTCTGCGGCTGTGCTGCTCCATCTTGGGCTCCTCACCCACCGGTGCAGTCTCCGCCTGTCGGCCCCCTGGTGTCGTCGACCCCTCCTTCACCATGGCTCCTCCCGCTGTCGACTCCACCTTGGATCTCCGTCCTGGCTGGTCTCTGGTGGACCATCTGGCTCCTCCTGCTCCTGTCTCCTCCCTGGCTCCTTCCTCCGTCATCTCCTCCCTGGCTCCTCCTTCTGTGGTCCCTGTCTGCTGGCCCCCTCCTGGGAGTCCGTCCTCCACCGGAACCTCCTCCCAAGTTCCCACCCACCCCTCCCTCTGTTGTTTCTACGGTGCGAGGACGCACCTACCGGGAGGGGGGAGTACTGTCACACCAGGATTCATTTAGTGTGTTTTTGCCCGTGACCCAGTTTGTGTCTTTCCGTGTTTGGTTTGATTAGTTCCCAGGTGTGTCTATTCTATTCCTCATGTGTTCCATGTCCCTGTTAATTTAGTCATGCCATCCACCTGTGTTTCCCCAATTATCCTTTTGTACATAAGCCTTGTCCTTTCAGTTCTGTTTTGTCGGGTATCATCACTTGCTACTAACTCACTCACTTACGTGTGTCGATCCCTGTGCTCCATGAGTTGTATATATTAAAAGCCTTATTTCGTTTATCCTCGGCTCCGTGTTTCTTCCGGCAGCGTAAACCGTGACAACGTCCAGTGTAGACATGGTGTAGTTTTTAACTGGTTATGTTATAACCATGCTTGTTTTTAATGCTGTTATGAAATATCTGTATTGACTGCATGATCATATCGCATTATTTACTCCCATGCGAGACAAAGTAAAGCTTGGTGAGCCCCGCAATGAGAAGGGTTGCCACTCGTCCCTTAAAATACGGAATCGTCCCGTATTTAAAAGTAAAATTATGCATCCCATATCAGATAGATACGGGAAGCAATTTATCTCATATTTGACAAAGGCCAAGGATTTTGCAGGTTGGATAATACTAATAGCAAAAATAAGGAAATAAATTTCCAGTAGTCCCTCATTACTCTCAGCCTCAGACGTCACGGCCACAGTGGAAACACTTCGGAAGTGTCAAAGTCGTCATCGCATTGGTTGAATTCTACAGGATTTCCAGGAGACGTGTGTGTTGCATTATTTAATGTTCTGTCCAGTAACAAAGATGCTGTGAAACCAAACCACTGTAGTGATATTCGCTTTTGCCAACCTAGGGAGGCAAAGTAGTGTAGTGATGGGTGCTCGTGTCACGTTATGATTTTTGGATCACGTGTCACTTAAGGTGTGGTTATGAGTACATCAGTAACATCACATATGAAAGATTGGTGGGATCTCTAATTTGTGGAACCTCTTCTGTATCATCAACTCAAGGAAGACACAAGTGTAATAAAATAAATTGTATTAACAAAAGATAGACAAGAGTAATCATCTACATCTACTAAATGAATACCATAAATGAAATGGGAATAAATTGCATAATATACATAAAATGCAAGAGATTATGTTGTGTGTTGCAATGTCAGAGCTACATTATCTGGAAAAATAGGTGAAGAACCCTATTATGTATCAAACAAATACATTAAATATTTTCTATAAACTGCAATTAGCTATATAATATCTAATGTAAATTAGAGAAATCATGTACTGATAATATCTAACATTGCCAGGGTCTTTGGAAGAGGTTTGGATAAGTGATATTTACATTCTCTGTAGTCGAGTGAGCAGTCCGGTAATGGGGATTTCATCCACTGCTTGTGCTGGTAGCAATGCAGTGGGAAAAGGAGCAGGAATCCGTTTCGACAGCATTGAAAATGAAGCGCTGGTGGATGCTGATTTCCTGGAACAGCAAAGGGTCCAAAAATCTGGAACACGCAGATGTGGCCCGGGAGTAGGTGCAGGAGGTCCTTAGCCTGGAACACACAAGCAAAGGTACCTTGGAATGAAGGTTTGCTCGCTGGAGATTAACCTTGTTGCAGATGTCTGTGTGTCTTCTGCCTCTCTGGGCTAGAGACTCGGCTAGAACTTGGTTGATCCACTTTGTCTCTCTAGGCTGGAAACTCAGGACGTGCTGCATCTGTTATGGACTGACTGGACGAAGATTCTGAATGAAGTCTGAATGTAGATTATCTCTTTCCTCGCAGGCTGGAGGCTCAGAACGTGGTTTTATGCTGTCTCAAAGCTTATTTGGTATCTGTTATTGCCTCTTCCCTCACGGACCTGAGGCTCTGAATGTTGCTGATCTTCTGCAGTCCTTTCTTTGACAGGACTCAGATTCAGAATGGAGGTTGATCTGTTACAGTCTCACCTTCACAGGTCAGAGACTTAGAACATGTGTTGATCTGTTAGTGACTCCTGGATGTGTCATATACTCAGAACTTGCTCTATTAGTGGCTCTCCTTGGCAGGACTCGGACTCAGAACGAGGAGTGTCTTTTGACAAGGTACATTTATCTATTTCCGATGAGAAGGAGATTGCAATCTGGTGCTTCTCCATTTCCAGGATGTGATTGGCTGTTTCCATTAGTCCAAACACATATTCAGAAAAGTGTCACTAAAGGTTTACCAGTGTATTTCTCACTTACCAAACCAAGACCATAATAATACCTTTGGAAATATTACGAACACATTAAGTCTAAACATGATTGAACTAAAATTTAACTATCATGCATGCATTCATTTGTCCATTAACAGATGAGTTTGTGTAAGATTCTGCACTTCACGTCGCTGTCACTGAGAATACTTATTTCGGTTGCACTTTATTTTACAGTACGTGTACTTACATGCACTTATAGTGTACTTACAGTGTATTTTTTAAGAAAGTTCTGGTAATACAAGGTAACTACATGGGGTAGGGTTAGGTTTAGGGGTAGGTTCAGGGTTAGTACCTAGTTATTACATAGTTATTGTAATTACTTTAATAAGTACATAGTATGTACATGGGGAACAGGACTGTAAAATAAAGTGCTACCCTTATTTCTCTGAATAAGTATAAGATGTGTGTATTGCAGTTTGCATCAGTTTAAGGTTTGAGAATATAGTTATGAATGGATTTGGATGGGACTCTGTGATTCATCTTTGTTTCACCCACTGCTGCTGCATCCAGATGTAGGAATATTTATGGCAGTCACAGGCCAAAACCTGGGGAATCAGTGTGTTTGTGGGTGAAGGACAGAAACTGTCCTTCCCGGGCTTTGTACCAAATGTCTTCTTCTTGCCTTCTAAGAGGTGTCTTGCTGTTGTTCTGGCATCCGGAAAACAAAATGTAGCAAACCATTGTCCACTATTGTGGTCAGAGAGAGGCCCTGCCATAAACTGGGCGAATGTGCTGTCCACTACACCCCTCACAAAAGAAGAAAAGCCGTAGTGTTTACAACTGTGACAACGAGCACTTATCAGGATCAACTAAACATTGGAGTTTCAAAAGTATGTGTAATATTTACAATTTGCGGCATTTAATCATTCAAATACTTCTGAGAGCTTTACACACTGGTCTGTTATTGTGGCGACATTTCCATGCCCCGAAATGTGAGGCTGAACGAAACAAACTGTGATTGGTTGTTTGACATGTCAGTCAAACATCTTCATGGACGGGCCTTGGCCAATGAAAGCTGCCATGAGTTCCAGACCTTCAGCCATCAGTCTGAAGTCCCTTATTTTGCCTCGCTGTAGGTGGCAACCCTAGCAATGAGTAACACTGCTCTAGAGAAACAACTCTCCAATATTTAAATTTGGACTGCAGTACTAATTTCAACTGCTAAAAGAAAAGAGAAAAGTTTCTAAACTTTAATGAGTCTCATGCACTTATCTAAAAAATATAAGGTGTTGGGTAGAAAACAGACTGAACAGACAGACAAGCGTAGGAGGTGAATGAATTTAATATGACAGTCCCATTTGAGTGATGGGGAGGGTCTCGTGCTAAACTTTTCTTTCTTTAGAAACATTTCTGTTCTGTCCTTCTGCCACTTTACAATACAAATGACTGCATCAGAAGTTTGGTTGATCTCAGATAGACTTTGTGATTAGACAAAGTTGCTATCCCACTCAGATTAATGTTGTTTTGTTTAAATAATTTTGAAAATAAGACAATGCAAGATATCAAAAAATTCACAAACAAAATACTCTCAAGTTGGCTCTTTTAATTAGCTGGTCAATATGACCCAAGTTATTTGGTTTGAATGATCTTAACAAGTAATTTTAAACATGATTATGTCGCTTAATTACTGAAACGAGAACATACTGTAGGCTAACAACATAGATATAGTACAACATTTAAACACATATAAGGTTTTCTTTACCATAGGTTTTGCTATTTTGTCATATTACAGAGGGGAGACTCGAGCCTTTACAAATGGGCTACATCTCAATCTCTGCAATAATTGAGGAAATATTGAATAGCTGTTCAAACTCATGTTTAATGTGATAAAATGATGTAAATTAACCTAGACAATACAAAAAAAGGAACAACTGGAAAAATGGAGAGGAAACATTGTATCTTACATTCAATGAGTTACAGCACATTCATCAGGGATGAATCTTTATTGAACACTTTAAATGTGAAAATTAATTTTAAGCTTTTCTGAAACCATGGATAGAATAAAGCATAAATGATGGGATTAATGGTGGAGTTCAGGAAGAAAAATATTACAGCAACATTTCTGACATAAAACAAGTCAGCATTACTGTATGGAATCACTAAAGAACAAATATAATGTGGCAGTAAACACATAAGAAACACAATGACTAGAATCCCCAGCAGTATCGCAGCTTTTCGCTCTGATTTGTCACTGACTCTGTTTTTGGAGGATCCTGTGCTGTTGTGAACCTGAAGGGCTCTTATAGCAGTCGCATGTCTCTTAGCAATGATAAAAACATGAGTGTATAATATTATAATGAGTGTACATGGTATAAGAAGCACAATTAGAAGATCAATGAGAGATGAAACTCCATCCATAAAATAAACACATGTTCCTGGACACATGACATTAGTGAAGTTTCCATTAACAAACAGAAGAGTGAAGTTATAAATGAGTGAAAACAACCAGTTAAATAAAGTCGTTATGCAGATCACAGTGGGTGAGATTTTCTCTGAGTAAAGAAAAGGAGAACTTAAAGCCAAAAAACGATCAACTGCTATCAGAGCCACAGTGTGAACAGACACGCTTGTTGCTTGAAAATTCACTATTTTTAAAGCAGAGCACATCACCGGTCCAGAAGTCCAACATGACTCAATGAGCCAAGACAAATGTAGTGGCATCACAAAAACTCCAACCAGGAGATCAGACACAGCCAAAGAGAGGATGAGGATGTTAGCAGGTGTGTGGAGCTGCTTGAAGTGACTAACAGAGATGATGACCAGCAGGTTTCCACACACGGTCAGCAGAGACACAGCTGCTGCGGCCACATACAGAATCACATAGACAGACAGAGAAACAGATCTCTCTGGACACGAAAATTCCTGACACATATTGCTTTGGTTCATTGCTGTAAGATTCATTGTGGAGTATTTGGAAGAATCATCCAAAAAGAGTATTTGTCCATTTGACCCAAGTCATATGAAGTGCGATATAAAGACGTCTGAAGACGCTGTTTTACTGAAACACAATCATCATTCCTTTAGGCTCCACAATAAAGATGTACTTCAACTCATGCTTCCTTTTATACTCTTGACATGTTGACTCTTTCCAAGACCAGCAGCATCAAGGGAGAAAAACATACTGACTGGCAGATCAATTGGGAGATCAACTGATTTAGAAAAGTGTCACACAGAGCTTATACAAAAACATCTGAAATGTAAAAATCTGTAAAATCTCATCATAAATGCTTTATATAATCATTGTTTTTTTCAAAGATTCTTTTGAATATACAGCATATGCAAAACACATTTTAATAGGGTACACTTTGCTATCACATGAGGCACAAGAAAGGCTTCATAAATGGCAGGGAAGCGGCATGAATAACAGTTTAAGAAAAATGGCAATGCCAACATAAAAGATGTACATGTGGATTTCTGTGTATATTACAGAAATGCATACTTTATTTAAAATATTTTAAATGGTAACAAAGCAAGTGCTTTGTCAAATAGCACCTACTCTGATAGTAGGCAATTATTTTTTACCTTCACTTGTTTTTTTTTCTCCGGAAATCCCTCCTGGCTGGCTCGCCAATGTAAGAAAAAGCAAAAAGGATGTTGAAGAGTTTGATGAAGATGTTTATTGCAAACATAACAACGAAAAAGTGCATGTATTACCTTGGGATCAATGGAGTCAGAATGAAGCCAGAACATCCTAAGTTAAAACCTTTTATACATTTTCAGTTTACTACCCTTCATGTAAATGAAGTTGCTCCTGTTGTAACAGCTTTAGTCTTTAAGTTAATTTAGTTTTGACAACCCTTTGTCTGTTATGGTTCTCAGTGTCCCACATTTTTTCCATTTTACAATTGTTCACCATTTGCTCAGGATGTGGTCATCCCAAATGGTCTACAATTTTGCAATTTTGGGAAATGAGCATGATGAAACATATTGTGTAGTGGAAGCTGGGTTGAGGCAGACTATAGTTTTTACAGATAGTAGGTAGATCTGGGCCAAACAATCATGTCTCCCTAGGCCCAAGTGCCGCAAAGAATGACGGCCCTGAAGTGGCCCTGAACTGGATTAAAGACGAGGGCCACACATGGGCCATAACCGGCCCGAATCTCAGCCATTTAATCACCCGTAGCTAGCCCTGAACGGGGCCAAAACAGGTTTTATTATTGGTGCTAATTCACAGCCTTAAGTAATCCAGAATCCCCAAAACTGAGTCACACCTGAGCCATGTATAGTCCAGACCCAACCCAACCCAGCAACATAGTGTTGGCCCAGATCCGGCCCACATCTGGCCTGCGTGAAATCCATGCGTTCTGGGCCAAAACTGCTTACTGTCTGGGAATGTACAAACAATCTAAGCCAAAAAAGTACATTCATCTGAAAATCAGACTTAAAACCCACAAATTATGTAACCATGCAATAAAAAAACGTATTGCATAATATACACACCAATAAAGAGTGAGTGTATAATGCTGGGTACACACCAAAAGATAATCGAGCTGAGTTTGGGTCGATTTACCCCCTTCGGACAATTATATCTATCTCCCGATTATCCTGATGGTTATACATATTATCTTATCGGATTTTCTCTTGGTGTGAGGTGTGTTATGAGTGTCGGAACCTGATCGGAAGAACGTCGGAGCCGCCCCGGCTCTTAATGGCACATATTTTAATTGTTACTATAGCTACAGAGGAAGGAGATACATATCTCAGATAAATGTTTTTTGAATGAATGTCAAATTTTATTTAATGCTTGTGCATGACAGCATACTAATAAAAAATGATGTGCCCCCGCTCTCTATTATAGATCAATGTGTGCCCCATGGTAAACCAAATAAATATTAGATGATAACAGTTAAACAATCTCTCTCTCTTTCTTTTCAAGTAAGGATTCTATGATTATTTGTACCAAGAATAATAATATAACATTTAATCAAATTTAATCAGTTTAATGCACTTGACTGATTTGCTTAATTTTGAAATGATAATGTTTCATTCTGTTTTGACTTGCCATTTCAAAGACTACATTTTAATAACACTACACTTCATTAAAATGTATGTGATTATTTAACCATTATCATTATATATTTTATTTATCTTGTTTATCATAGGTCACGTAATATACTGCCAGATCTTAGCCTGATTTGGGCCACATATCACTGGATTGATCTGGGCCGTTTTCTATAAACCGTGTTTTGTTTGGATTATGTTGTGTTCTTGGGATCTGGGATTTTTTATTCTATTTACTTTTTTAAATGTTTTTAGTATTATATATATATATATATATATATATATATATATATATATATATATATATATATATATATATATATATATATATATATATATATATATTATATATACCAGGGCCGTGCAGAGACCTTTGGAGGGGCAGGTGCTCAAAGTATAAAAGGGGCACATGGAACAAGGCTTTAAATAGCGCGGTTCAAAATAGCAATACAGCAATATATTGTGAAGCATTCATTGTCGATTCACGTGTCGATATGGATGATTATGTATTGATATGGCAGCAAATGCTGTGATGCAGTTTTTAAAAAGAAAAAGATTAGAAGAGACAATTTTAAGTTTAAAAGTAAAACAATAAAAATTATTTCCACCTAATAATAGCTCTGGGATTAGAAACTGAAATGTCTTAAATTGTCCCAACCTGAAGGCTTTTTCTTCTCTGTTCTACAGAATAATTAAGAACAGCTGTTATAGTAAAAACTACAGAAAACACTCTACATTTTCCTCTTTCTCACCAGCCTCTGTCTCCTGGCTTGCTTACCTGCTCTTTCTGTCACTTGTGCGTCTACATTTGCCTCTTTTTCTTCCTCTATCTCCATCTCCTCATCTGATCTATTACTTTCCAGTCTCTGTCCAGCTAAGAACAAGGCACAATCTACTATTTCATTATCAATCTATTATTTTAACCATCACAACTATTCTTGCACCTAATCAATAAGTCCACCTTAAATATTGATACAAAACAATAAACAACTGAGTCATGCTATGAAAGCACTGTATAACTTATATAGGCTTATGTTTTATTTTTCCTTTTTATTCAAAACAATTTCAAACATGCTTAATATATCAGGAAATATCTTGATTCTCAAACGTATAAGTAAACGCGTTTTGCACCTTTATAGAATGTTATTTGATCAATAAATGGAAGGTAGTGTAATCTATTAACTACACATAAAACCCCGACTTTTTACTTAAGTGCCATATCATGCCATAAAATATTTTTAATACGACTGAATTTGCATTTAATGTAAATTTTAATAACAATATTGTAAGTTACTTATTTTAACCCTTTGATTTTTCAGAGAGTAAAGAACATTTACATTATCAAATAACATTTTCATTCAGTTTAGCCAGAGTTCAGGCACTCTCAAAAACTACCATTACAATCACTGAAGCACTTTACATTACATTATGCACATCAGGTTTTTTTTTTTAGTTTTTTCTCTCTCTCTCTCTCTGAAGAAAGAATTCGCTAAATAATTCAGTCAGCGAGCAAGTGAACAAAATACCGCGTTTCATGATGACTCTTCTGCACGTCTCCGATTGGCCATTGCATTCGCGCAACAAAACCGTTGATTGGTTATCATGAAGCGTTGTACGAACGTCTCTGGCTCAGCGCCAGCCAGCGAACACAGATTTGAATTTAGCAGCTGATGCTGAACGATCTAATCACAACAGTGTGATTATATCAAATATATAAAAAATATTATTCTGCTGTTTTTTTTTTTGGTCGTTTGGAAGCTGCATTTAAAATCAACTTGGCTCAGAAATCTTTGAATGGGCATGACGCCTCTGCCCTCGATGCCTGTGAAACGTTTCTCCCTCAAACAGCACGCTAACGTTACTCTACACTACAGGCTACACATGTTCTCACATTACGTCGTTCTTGTAAAATAATAATAAGTAAATAAATATCAAAATCACTTCGCTGAGAATGAAACACCACTTACCAGCTTCCGCGGTGTTGAAAATAATATCCTCTGACAATTAAAAAATGCGCGTGCAGCGTGACGAATCGTCCCGGTTGGATGAGGAGGTCGTCGTCGTCAGGTCAAAGGTCATGTTGGTCATCTTATTGACGGCTAAATTATTATTCAAAATTTTACTAATATTTAGATTGGGCATGAGCAGGCATTCACAAAAGGAAACATTATGACAAAGAAAAAAAAAAAATTAGAGGAAATTTTGCTTTGACAAAAGGGCACTTTGGGCACCAAAGGGCAAAGGGGCAGGTGCTCAAGCACCCATCGCCCCCCCCCTGCACGTGCCTGATATATACACACACACACACACACACACACACACACACACACACACGGTTCAAGGTTTCAATGTTTTTCTCTATTGTGAATGACTAATAATACTAAATCAAAATACAGAGGGCTAAGATTTATATCGTGGAACACTAAAGGGATGAATTCCAGTGTCAAAGCTGGCAAAATACTGTCACCCTACAACTTCTTAAGGCAGAGATTGTGTTCATACAAGAATCCTCAAAATTACTTCCAATCCAGTCATTTCAAATTCACTTAGAATTTGGATTCAGTTTAAAAAATGTTTTGGATTACACAGAGCATCTATACATATGCCTATTTTGAAAAACCATGCTTTCTCACCATCTTGTTTGGACTATGTAATGGTATACACTCATTCAAGGACCTGTATGAAGTGAGTGTGTTTACATCCTTTTCTACCCTATCTGCCAGGTTTGACCTAACAAATAGTCACCTATTTCGTTTTTTCAAACAAGACACTTTGTGCAGAAACGGTTCCCTCACTTCCCAAATTCTTCCTCCAGAATATGCACTAGACAGCTTCTTTGATCTGAAACCCAATGATAAACATCTTATCTCAGTCATTTATAACTAAATTAACACTTTGATACCTGATATTTCAAAGTGTTTCAAAGAGATTTGGGAACTGGACCTCTCAATTCCTATTTAAGAACAGTGGTCATACATCCTATATCGAGTGCACTCATCATCAGTCTGCGCCAGGCATGGTTTGATACAATGCAAGGTACTTTACAGAGCTCACTTGACAAATGCACAATTATCAAAATTTTTGTAAAGACATTTTGTTGTATATTGATCTGTTTGATGTAAGTTTATTCTGTGCTGTGTGGCGAGTGGGGCGGGGCCGAGAGGCGTGGGAACGAGGAGTGAGGCCAGGTGTAGTGATTGGAGATGAGCTACACCTGCGCCCCACCGCCAGTATCGAGTCCCACGTAGGGGATGGAAGGATATAAAACTGGAGCGACTATAGTGAAGGACGAGAGAGGACCAGGCCTGGGACATTATTTTATGTTTGGTTTTTATTTTGAGCGCACCAGTTGTCCGTGAGGGGCTGGTGTGCTCTTTTGTGTTTATTTTTCAATTATCAAAGTGATTTTGGATTGTGCGCCGGTTCCCGCCTCCTTCTTCCCGATGTTTATGGAGTTCTAATATCGTTACAGCTGTCTTGACAAAATACCAATAAAAAAGATTGTAAATACAAAGGTTATATCTCAATCTCAGTGTATGAATTGCATGTACAGTAATGGTGAAAATATTCAATAGCTGTTTTGTTCTCAAGACTTTAAAGGTTATGTACATTGATATGACAAAAGAAGCCACCACAATATTCTGGCACTATCCATTTTTTACAGTCATGTTTAATATGAAGGACTGATGAAAAATGCTGAATATACATCTGAAAAATAAAAAAGTATTACATTCAATCACTTAAAGAACATTCAACAGTGATGAGTCTTTATTAAACAATTTACATGTGAAAATTAATTTTAAGCTTTTTTGAAACCAGGGATAGAATAAAGCATAAATGATGGGATTAATGGTGGAGTTCAGGAAGAAAAATATTACAGCAACATCTCTGACATAAAATAAGTCAACATTACTGTATGGAATCACTAAAGAACAAATATAATATGGCAGTAAACACAGAAGAAACACAATGACCAGAATCCCCAGCAGTATCGCAGCTTTTCGCTCTGATTTGTCACTGACTCTGTTTTTGGAGGATCCTGTGCTGTTGTGAACGTGAAGGGCTCTTATAGCAGTCACATGTCTTTTAACAATGACAAAAACATGAGTGTATAATATTATAATGAGTGTACATGGCATAAGAAACACAATCAGAAGATCAATGAGAGATGAAACTCCATCTACACTAGAAACACACACTCCAGGACACATTACATCAGTGAAGTTTCCATTAACAAAGAGAATAATGAAGTTATAAAAGAGTGAAAACAGCCAGTTAAATAAAGTCACTATGCAGATCACAGTGGGTGAGATTTTCTCTGAGTAAAAAAAAGGAGAACTTAAAGCCAAAAAACGATCAACTGCTATCAGAGCCACAGTGTGAACGGACACACTTGTTGCTTGAAAATTCAGAAATTTTAAAATCGAACACATCACTCGTCCAGAAGTCCAACATGACTCAATGAGGCAAGACAAATAAAGAGGCATCACAAAAATTCCAACCAGGAGATCAGACACAGCCAAAGAGAGGATGAGGATGTTAGCAGGTGTGTGGAGCTGCTTGAAGTGACTAACAGAGATGATGACCAGCAGGTTTCCACACACGGTCAGCAGAGACACAGCTGCTGCGGCCACATACAGAATCACATAGACAGACAGAGAAACAGATCTCTCTGGACACGAAAATTCCTGACACATATTGCTTTGGTTCACTTCTGTAAGATTCATTGTAGAGTATTTGGAAGAATCATCCAAACAGAGTATTTTTCCATACGACTCTCGTTATATAAAGTGCAATATATGCATAACCACAGATAAAGATCTCTGAAGATGCTGTTTCTATCTGCTCCACTGGAACACAATCTTCACTCCTGGAAGTTTCTAAATAAAGATGAACTTCAACGAGCTGCCTTTTATACACTTGATACGTTGACTCTCTCTAAGACTGGCAGCATCAAGGGAGAAGAACAAACAGCTGCGAGATCAACTGATTTAGAAAAGTATCACAAAGAGCTCATAAAAAAAGCATTAGTGAATCTATATGAAATCAAAAACTGAAAGTCAAAAATCCTATCCTATGAAACCTTTATATATATATATATACACACACACACACACACACACACACACACACATGTTGGTATATGTGGTTTATGGGTACTCTCCATAGGTGTAATGGGTTTTATTCTGTTATTCTGTACAAGCTGTATTTTCTATTGCCCTACCCCAACCCTACACCTAAACCTAACCCTCACAGGAAACTTTGTGCATTTTTGGATTTTCAAAATAACTAATTCTGTATGATTTATAAGCGTTTTGAATTACTGGGACACTAAAAATGTCCCCATAAACCACCTCCTCATTGTAATACCTGTGTCATACCTATGTCATTATACAAATTTGTGTCCTCGTTAACCACATAAACAAGCTCACACACACACACACACACACACACACACACACACACACACACACACACACACACACACACACACACAGTACAAACTGTATATTCTATGGCCCTACACCAACCCTACACCTAACGCTAACCCTCAAAGGAAACTTTGTGCATTTTTACTTTCTCAAAAAAACTCATTCTGTATGATTTATAAGCGTTTTGAAAAATGGGGACATGGGTTACGTCCTCATAAGTCACCCTCTCCTTGTAATACCTATGTCATACCCATGTCATTATACAGAGTTGTGTCCTGATATGTCACAAACACAAGAGCACACACACATACACACTCACACACACCAACGCATGTGTGTTTGTGGGGGGGGGAGTGGTCGCTAATGTTGAGCGTGGTGCAATTGGAGCAAGCACTAAATACCCTCAACGTGTTTTTGCAGCGTTGAGCCATGTAACCAATCACAGACATATCTGTTGATTTCTTGAACACAATGGCCAATAAGAAACGTTTTGTCACAATTCACGCACCACTGCTGCAGTTTTTAAAGAACGCGTTCTTCATGATGCCATGTTTTAAACTTTAGTTAGTGTGTTGTGTATGTTGTTGTTAGAGTATAAATAATATCTGTGAAATTTTATAACTAAAAGTTCAATGCCAAGCGAGATATTTCATTTAACAGAATTCGCCTACAAAAAACGACCCGTTTAATAATAACATAATAATATAAACAACCACTAAAACAGTTTTTTGACTAACCTCCGCCCACATGAATTCACAAAAAATGTTGCACTCCGACGGAGAAGAGGAAGAGCTGAGTTTGTGTTTGTCGCCATGTCGTCGAAACGCTGTTATTTTCATCTCGGAGTCCAGTCACCTTTGTTTGGGCTTCCCAGGGACGCTGTACTTGGAGATTAATGGTTACAATTTATGTTTAACTCGGTTCACGAAAATTATAATCCACATGCAAAACTATGTGCAGCACATTTTGCTGAGGACAGCGAGCTTCCTCAATCTCAATCAGTTCTATGCCGGATTCGCACAAAGATTATTTTTGAAAGATGGAGCAGTTCCCTCTTTGTCTGGAGAAGGCGTTGTTTATGGACCACAACTGGTAAGTGTATTTTATTATTTAAGTTGTTGCGTTTAACAGTTTCTGTAACTTATTACACAAAGGGCAACACTGTTTAGCTTTGTTAACTAGATGTTAGGGCTGTGCAAAAAAATTTAATGCGGTTTTCATGATCATCTCGTCAGTAAAGGCGTTCTGTGATTATAAGTACATCTCCAGCATGTGCGTTCTTTTACTGTCTATGGTTCAGATCAGGATTGCCAGGTTTTCAAAACAAATCTTGCCCACTTGCTTCTCAAAACTAGTACAAAACTAGCCCAATCGCATTTCCAGGAGGGCTGCACAACACAGGAACCGCCGGCACAATCAGAACTCGTTACGTATTTCTGAAGGAGGGACTTTATAGTACAAGGAAGTCATCAGCCAGTTTTTATGACAGTAAAAACAGCGGTATACAGATAGTTAAATTGTGTGAAAAATACTGTTTTTTTAACATGCTAAATATGAACACATGTTATATTGCACACTGTAAACACAATCAAAACTTCAAAAAAGCACGAAAAACGGGACCTTTAAGTGCAGTTTTGCACGCGCTTGAGTCATCTCATTATTAAGTGCAGACACAATGTAAATAAAATATTCATTGTGCTTCATTGATTATATCGGAACTTTGAAAGATGTGCGAAGGTCACGCTTTTTAATGATAAAAGGAGTGCACGTTGCCCAAATTTTAGGGTATA
Organism: Carassius gibelio; assembly: GCF_023724105.1. Taxonomy (NCBI): domain Eukaryota; kingdom Metazoa; phylum Chordata; class Actinopteri; order Cypriniformes; family Cyprinidae; genus Carassius; species Carassius gibelio. Next base: position 4,118,762 of record NC_068415.1, read on the forward strand.
TAATCCATTCATAATTTGTATAAATTTTTTGCTTTTTTTTGACACATTTGCTACTACAGCCTGCAATGTTTCGGGAATGTCATCCGCATATTTTTGTGGGAGTGGTCCTAGTAAAACCTCCACAGACAGTGCGTCCCAAGCGAGATCTAAAGGCGCTTTTCCCCTGCGTGGTGCTTTTCAGTTCGGTAGTTCGGTACGGCACAGCTCGACTTGCCTCGGTTTGGGTTTACACTGCAGTTTAGTACTGCTTTAGGCCAGGTCCACACAAATGCAGTTATTTTTAAAACCACAGCTTTTCTTTGTGGCTTGGTCGTTTGTCCACATGCAAAAGCAGCGCCAGGTAACTGAAAACAATTTTTTTTTACAACTCCAGTTGCAGTGTTATTGTGTAGACTGCAAAACCGGAGTTTTGGGCTTTTGGCTTCAGAGCCTGCACTGTTATCTCCACCTACTTTAAATTTTTCAGGCTTCTGATTGGCCAGCATGGCTTTACGGTTGAGATTTTATCGCCACCTGTTGATTTGGCATACACTTGACAGTGCATCATAGCGTACATTTGCGTTTTCATGTGGACAGAGATTTCAATGAGAGGAACATCTTTACTTCCTCAACAGACAACAAAACAGCCATTTCTGGGTTGTTAAAAAAGGTGCACTCATTCAAAACAGTTACCTTCGTTAGTTCTGCTGATTTAAATTCAGTGGGTCTGTTGTGTTTTTGTAAAAAGTTCAGTGACGCAGGTAGTGAACATTCTCTCCGTCCAATTTGTGATCAGTTTACATGTCACGTTTTGGTAATGGAACAGTTCACTAGGAACCTCAATCGAGGTAATCTACTGAAAAAAGTACCAGGTACCAAGTACAGTACCCAGTGGAAAACCCCCCAAAAGTAAACCTTACCGAATCGTGCTGTGCCATACCATGCAGTGGAAAAGCACCATAATTCACGCACGAAAAGCATGTGTAAACTTATATGAGATTGGGTCATATCAACCAGTAATTTCATTTCATTTCCAGTAACTGACGGTGGAAATTTCAGCAATGAATGGTGTGCGATTTATAACAGAATATAGTCCCACAACTGATCGTTTATGTTTTTCTCACGTGTCTCGCCTTTGGTAACAACAATTCAAAATGGAAACATTTCAAGTGACACGGGAAAAAGACACGGAAAACTTCCGTGAACATCAGAAAAGCAGCATCAACATTTCTAGTTAAAAATGAAAGGCCATAAACTGACAAAAAGGAAGCATCACCATTCAAGTCAGCAGGAAGAGCCAAAGCTATTCCACAGTTTACTAAATGGTGCCAACCTCTTTAAGTTATTATTGACTGTGTTGGATTGACTTCTTTGATGCATTGTAATATGGTAGGACATTGTTTTGATGATTATAGCAGAAAAATCACTTTTATTTACTTATGTATAATATAATATAATAAATATAAATAAATAACAACACACACAACCTTGAGGAGGATGAGCTACAACAGCAGAAGACCACACCGGGTACCACTCATCTGCACTACAAATAGGAAAAAGAGGCTACAATTTGCACAAGCTCATCAAAATTGGACAGCTGAAGACTGGAAAAATGTTGCCTGGTCTGATGAGTATCAATTTCTGTTTGAATGATTCTTCCAAATACTCTACAATGAATCTTACAGCAGTGAACCAAAGATGGTAGAGTCAGAATTTGTAAACAGTATGAGAACATGGATCCATCATGCGTTGTTACCACTGTGCAGGCTGCTGGTGGTGGTGTAATGGTGTGGGGGTTGTTTTTTTTTCTTGGCACACTTTAGGCCCCTTAATGCCAATTGGGTGTAGCGTATCAGACCCGAACCAGACAAATTAAAGAGTCGATCAGGACTGTGGTTGAAACACGAGCCGAATTCCTCAGAAAGCTAACAGGAGGTCATAAATCATTCCTAGTGCCACAAGTCCAAAGCAAGATAACCAACCAACCAACTCTTTCATAGAACAGCTTTCAACATTAACACCACTAGAACAATTATTGACAATTTCAATTCGGAGAAGAGATTGTCAAATTGGGGCAAGTAATCAAAATGCAATGCCGGCCAGCACATGTAAACCCATGAGAGTAATAAACAAGATCTTTGGATTGACTTTCCCCACCTAGCAGAACCAGACTGAAATTTCTAAGGGGTCTTTTAACCTCTGGTTTCCACAGAAATCTTTATGTCAGAGAATTTTCTAGATATAAATGGACCAAAATGAATTCGAAATGACTTATAAATGAATAACAGTCCATCGCTTAACTCCATATTCATTTATATGTAACCCACACATTTGACTCATGTTATAATCACTTATTGTGTATGGATTTTAATAAATATTGGATAGCTTAAGGATACATATTCATGTTTAGTATGTACATGTTTGAATCTGTTAGCTTGAAACAGTCCTGACCATCAGTTATTTGTCAAATGTATCATATTCTTGTTATAGGAATCAAGTCCAAAATTAAACCCTGCAAGAGCGGGAAAATTTGGACCACATGCTTGATGAGAAAACATATGATTTATGATACCCCGAGCAAAGATGATATCTAATTGGTCAAGACAACATTTGAGGTGTGGCCAACAGGCCAGTTTAAATACTCATGACACCATACAATTCTGCTTTTAGCTTTTAGCTTTGCTTCTGCTATTAGTCATGCCTGATTTTAGTATGCTTTTAATTTGCGTTTAGCTTTAGCTTTGCTTTTAGCCATGCTTTTAGTCATCACTGTTAGTGTTCTTTGAGCGGTTCCAGCGTGCGTCGACCTGCACGCCTGAGACTACTTAGCCACGATAAGAAGAAACACCACTTAGTCTCGTCAAACTGTACTTCTGTCTTTTTACTTTAGTTTCTTTCTTTTCCGTTTGAGAGTTTCGTGTTCTGAGTTGAGTTTTGTAACGCCGTGTCTCGGAGTCTGACCTCGAGTGCCCATTCAACTTCAACCAGCCCACAGCTCCGCATTGTCAGTCAACGCCCAACCACGGGCTTCCCAAGACATCACTTCAGTGACTACTGAACTTCCAGCCAATCAGCAACCTTAGGAAACCCCCTTTCAATGACAACAAACGGAACCCCTTTACACAGGTGACGCAAGTTACTTCACCTCCAGACTCTGACCTATACTGGTGTATCTAATATAATTTTAACCTCATTGAGGAACTCAGTGCGAGGGTTAATTAAGTGACTAAGTGACCGATGGTTGTTCATATCTATGCAATTTCACGTATTGCTGTAAACTTGGGATTTTTCATGTTTTCATTCTCTTAAACTCATTCTTTCCTAATTTTCTATCTTACTGCAACTTGTATGAATGTGTGAGTGCTTGTACTTATGTGTTAGATTAGTTTATATGTCTTAGATTTATCTAATAAAGCCTTATTAATATTGAAAAGAGAAGTTTCTTGTGTTTTGTGCTTACAAGTTACATGTCTTAAACTGCCGATCTTGTTACTGTGCTAATTTCTAGTGTTTCCACTATACTTTGGATACTAATATCCAGTGCAGATTTGATATTAAACGGCTCGTTCAGTGAATCGCAGGGCATCTCAGTGATCAGCCGTGAAACAGTGATTCTGTTCAAATTCCCTTTAAAATCTTAAATGATTCCCTTTGAGCTAAATTGACCTGTTTCCCTTACATGCCACGGCCTACCTGAGCATTGTTTATGACCATGTCCATCCCTTTATGACTACCATGTACCCATCCTCTGCTGGCTACTTCCAGCAGAATAATGGACCATGTCACAAAGCTTGAATCATTTCAAACTGGTTTCTTGAACATGACAACGAGTTCACTGTACTAAAATGCCCCCCCCCCCCCCCCCCCACAGTCACCAGATCTCAACCCAATAGAGCATTTTTGGGATGTGGTGGAACGGGAGCTTCGTGCCCTGGATGTGCATCCCACAAATCTCCATCAACTGCCAGATGCTATCCTATCAATATGGGCCAACATTTCTTAAGAATGCTTTCAGCACCTTGTTGAATCAATGCCACATAGAATTAAGACAGTTCTGAAGGCCAAAGGGGGTCAAACACAGTATTAGTATGGTGATCCTAATAATCCTTATTATTTTATATATATATATTTGTGAGCTGTGAGTTCCTCACAGATTTTTGTGTCCTTGTTTTACTTATTTATTTATTTTTTTTAATTTTATTTGGGGGTGTTGTCCATTATTTCACCTCGCGGAAGATGGCAACTCTAATAAAGCTCTACTGTAACAACTCTCCGATATTTTCAATTTGGACTGCAGTACTAATTTCAACCTCTAAGAGAAAAGAGAAAATAATCTTAATTTTAAATTAGCCTCATGCACTTATCACAAAAATATCAGGCATTGAGAAGAAAACAGATTGAACAGACAGACAAGCGTAGGAGGTGAATGAATTTAATATGACCCTCTCCATCACTCAAATGGCACTGTCTCGTGCTAAACCTTTCTTTCTTTAGAAATATTTCTGTTCTGTCCTTCTGCCACTTTACAATACAAATGACTGCATCAGAAGTTTGGTTGATCTCAGATAGACTTTGTGATTAGACAACATTGCCAAATCCCACTCCGATTGATGCTTTTTGTTGAAATTATTTTAAAAATAAGACAATGCAAGTTGTCAAAAAATGTGGCTATTGGTTAAATTTGCATTAGGCTTATTTTTGCTATAGAAACTGGACTGACTGCATTAGGTGTTCTGCACTCTGCCCAGGGGCAAATGTGTAAATGTGGACCATTATAAGTTTTTACACTTAGATTCCCTTTGGCTTTATTTGATTCACAAACACAAAATACTCTTATGAGTAGGCTCTTTTAATTAACTGGTCAGTAATACCCAAGTTTTTGATTTGAATGACTTTAACAAGTGATTTAAAGAAATATTAAAGGCTTTGGATGTGTCAGAGCTTTAAATGTGATTATGTAACTTGAGAACATAGGCTTACAACATAGATATAGTACAACATTTAAACACATATAAGGTTTTCCTTACCATAGGTTTTGCTATTTTATCATATTACAGAGGTGAGACTTGAGCATTTACAGACTGGCTATATCTCAATCTGCAATAATTGAGGAAATATAAAATAGCTGTTTTATAGTCGAAATTCATGTTTAATATAATAAAATAATGCATATTAACCTAGACAATATAAAAAGAGACAACAGGAAAAATAGAGAGGAAGCATTGTATCTTACATTCAGTGAGTTACATCACATTCATCAGGGATGAATCGTTATTGAACACTTTAAATGTGAAAATTAATTTTAAGCTTTTCTGAAACCATGGATAGAATAAAGCATAAATGATGGGATTAATGGTGGAGTTCAGGAAGAAAAATATTACAGCAACATTTCTGACATAAAACAAGTCAACATTACTGTATGGAATCACTAAAGAACAAATATAATACGGCAGTAAACTCAGAAGAAACACAATGACCAGAATCCCCAGCAGTATCGCAGCTTTTCGCTCTGATTTGTCACTGACTCTGTTTTTGGATGATCCTGTGCTGTTGTGAACCTGAAGGGCTCTTATAGCAGTCGCATGTCTCTTAGCAATGACAAAAACATGAGTGTATAAGATTATAATGAGTGTACATGGCATAAGAAGCACAATCAGAAGATCAATGAGAGATGAAACTCCATCCATAAAATAAACACATGTTCCTGGACACATGACATTAGTGAAGTTGCCATTAACAAACAGAAGAGTGAAGTTATAAAAGAGTGAAAACAACCAGTTAAATAAAGTTGTTATGCAGATCACAGTGGGTGAGATTTTCTCTGAGTAAAGAAAAGGAGAACTTAAAGCCAAAAAACGATCAACTGCTATCAGAGCCACAGTGTGAACAGACACGCTTGTTGCTTGAAAAGTCACAAAATTGAAAACTGAACACATCACTCGTCCAGAAGTCCAACATGACTCAATGAGCCGAAACAAATAAAGAGGCATCACAAAAATTCCAACCAGGAGATCAGACACAGCCAAAGAGAGGATGAGGATGTTAGCAGGTGTGTGGAGCTGCTTGAAGTGACTAACAGAGATGATGACCAGCAGGTTTCCACACACGGTCAGCAGAGACACAGCTGCTGCGGCCACATACAGAATCACATAGACAGACAGAGAAACAGATCTCTCTGTACACAAATCTTCCTGACAGACATCACTTTGGTTCACTGCTGTTATGTTCATTTTAAAGTATTTGGAAGAATCATCCAAAAAGAGTATTTGTCCATTTGACCCAAGTCATTTCAAGTGCGACATAAAGACGTCTGAAGATGCTGTTTGAATGAAACACAATCATCATTCCTTTAGGCTCCACAATAAAGATGAGCTTCAACTCAAATTGCCTTTTATACACTTGACATGTTGACTCTTTCCAAGATCAGCAGCATCAAGGGAGAAAAACATACAGATGGGAGATCAACTGATTTAGAAAACTGTCACACAGAACTTATACAAAAACATCTGAAATGTAAAAATTTGTAACATCTCATCATAAATGCTAATACACATAATCATCTATTTTTTTCAAAGATCCCTTTGAATATACAGTATGCGAAACTCATTTTTAATAGGATAGACTTTGCTATCACATGAGGCACAAGGAAGGGTTCATAAATATAGGGTTAGAATTGTTGCATTATTCCAAATAAATAGATTATGATCCACAAATAAATGTAACGAGATTCACAAAAATATATAAAATTCACAAATAAATGTAAAGAGTTTCACAAAAAAATATAAAACTCACAAATAAATAAAATGAGATTAGCAAATAAAAAAAATATATTTTTACAAATGTGTTTAATGTCACGAACACAACTCTACCTGGTATTTATTTTAGGGCCGGGACTCGATTAAATTTTTTTATCTAATTAATTAGAGGCTTTGTAATTAATTAATCGAAATTAATCGCATTTTAATCGCATATAAATATTTGACCTGAGAACAGTGAGAAGTTTTTTTTTTCACATGGATTTATAGTATACCATTAAATAATGACTGAATACATAAGCAACGAAATTAATTTTTGTTCAACCAAGTCTAACAGACCAGTGCAATTTTTGCCATTAAGTGTAGCAATAGCATTTTTAGAAACAATTTAGAAATACTACATTTCAGAAATTCAGGAAGCTTATAGGTGCTGGAACCTTCTGTAAAGTGTTTTTTAAGTAAAACACAATACTGTCAATTACATTCAGAACATTGGAAACACTGACTATTAGAAAACATCTCTCTGTTGCTTCAGAGGCCATAACATACAATAAAACAATAAAGAGTTCAACATAAACTGCCAGTTGCACCAACAAAATAATACATAGTTCAACATAAAGTGTAAAGTCCACGCTAGCTGCTATATGTTTTGCGTTGAGGTGATACTTGAGGCTCGATGTGTGCTGCGGTGATGTGCGAACGATAGTTGGTGCTCCAGTATAATCGGTCCGCCGAAACTCATCCAGTGAGAAACGTTCCGCGGTGCAAAAATACTTTATTAAAAATGCGGGAATTTTTTTTCTGTAATTAATTAATCTTAGTTAACGCGTTATTTTTTGTGTGATTAATTAATCTCAATTAACGCGTTAAAGTCCCAGCCCTAATTTATTTGTGAACCGCTGTCTGTGCATTTGTAAATCACTGCACGCATTTGTGGATCGGTTCCTGTGCATTTGCGGATTTGAAACACTTCTAGCGTCGACGTGCAGATAAATCCACAAATAAGTGGACTCCACCCACCGTCTACTTAACCCAATCAGACAACGCCCATGTTGCACTGACCAATCGTAGCAAGCTCTCTGTACAACCAATCACAATGCATTTTTTTGGGCTTATTAAAGAATACATGGTTGCTTGTTAGGAAAATCTGCCAAGCAACTTCGTTTTCTTTACATCTATGGTGTTCATTGATACTGATACATTGATTGACACTGTCTGCTTACAGATATTGCCAAATCAGTGCAATCATATAAATGCTGTGGCGTAACATTCGTCAAAACATTCCGCTGAATCCGCCCCTTATCCCCCTCATTGGAGTAAAATCACGTTCAACGTGCAGGCGGCGCGCTCTATGATCTGGAGAAATACACGTATTTCAATTTCTACAAACAATGCCTCCAACGAAGTGGAGAATTTTATTTTATTAAGCTAAATATATGTTACAGGTACCCTTAATGCTCTTGTCTTTCCATTCTTGTCTTTTTGTCCTTTTCCTTCTCTCCAATCCGATTCAGCCTCACAGGTGATCGGAGATGAGGAAAGTGCGTTCTCTCCGCTTTGTTGCAGTTCCCTGATTTTTATTTATTTTTATACTTTTTTAACTAATCAGTTTATCCTTTTATAATAAAGCAGTGGTTTCAGTTTAATATATAATACTTGTAGTATCTGAGACGATGCCACTGCGGGGGGTGACAAGGGGGAATAAAACCGAGTCTCATGTAATATGCAGTGGAAGATCTTACCCCAAACGTATGTCTGTATAATTAGGGCAGTTGGCAACCTTACTACAGGCGCACATCGAATCTACCCGCATATTCACACATATTCTTCATCTTGCACTCAATATTAAGTAATAGTTTATTTAATCTAATAAACTAATTCAGTAATTCTAAATGTAAAATAAATCCGCTGTTTCGAGGGCTGCTTCCTCAAGGAGGTTGCATTTTGTAGGCCACAATACATCATTGAAGTTGCCTCGTTTGAATCATTAACGTTAGATTCAAAAGTAAAGAAATTACAACAATTTACACCTCACAATGAATGATGGTCCATTTTAGAATTAAGACACCCTTGATGTATGTGGCAGACAAATGCGACAGTCTTCGAAATGGTGCTTGAGAGCAAATAATAACTTATTAAATCATGGTGTAAATTGTTAAACTACCTCACTAGTTATGACAAATGATGACATATCAAGAACCTGGTAAAACTTCAGTTAATTACTGTGTTCAATTAGCATCACTCACCTGTCTTTACTCCTCTTGATCGGCCATGTTGAAGAGACTGTAGCGAGTGACTCGCGTTCATGTGTCTGTTCCCGCCCTGGTTGTTAGGCAAAACGTGATTGGTTGTAGAGAGAGCTTGCTACGATTGGTCAGTGCAACATGGGCGTTGTCTGATTGGGTTAAGTAGACGGTGGGTGGAGTCCACTTATTTGTGGATTTATCTGCACGTCAACGCTAGTAGTGTTTCAAATCCACAAATGCACAGGAACCGATCCACAAATGCGTGCAGTGATTTACAAATGCACAGACAGCGGTTCACAAATAAATGCCAGGTAGAGTTGTGTTTGTGACATTAAACACATTTGTAAATATATATATATATTTTTTTATTTGCAAATCTCATTTTATTTATTTGTGTGTTTTATATTTTTTTGTGAAACTCTTTACATTTATTTGTGAATTTAATATATTTTTCTGAATCTCGTTACATTTATTTATGGATCATAATCTATTTATTAGGAATAATGCAACAATTCTAACCCCATACATAAATGACATGGAAGCAGCATGAATAACAGTTTAAGTCAAATGACAATGCCAACAGGAAAGATGTACATTTGGATCTGTGTGTATATTACACAAATGGATACTTTATTTAAATTATTTAAATGGTAACATCACATAGCACCTACTCTGATAGTAGGCATTTATTTTTTGTCAAGTAGTTTGCTAAGCCAGTTGTTTAGTTCTATTGGTATAACTGGAACAACTAAGCGATTTTATAAAATTATTCACTATTTCTGAGTTACAAAAATAAAAAACATGACAAAACAGTTCTCTGTATGCCTTACACATAGCCAGCAAATCAGAGGTTAAAAAAATACCATAGAGTCTACTCTTAGGCGTATACATTTAGTTTATCATGCTTTAATGTCCTGATATTGGTGATCTTTATACACAAAGAAATTGCTGCAGGATTGCCAAGTCTCGTAACAAAACCAGCCCAACTGTTACTCAAAATAGCCCTGTCGCTTTCCAGGGGAAAATGGCTTTCAAAATCACATTCAAAGGGCTCACATCTTAATCTTAAATTACGTTCCAGGGAAAGTGGCTTTCGTTTCAGCCCGCATTAACAGTATAAAAGTCTCCACCCATTAAGGTTTACCATTTTATCATAGTTTTAAAATATTTAATTATGTGGAAACTAGCTGTCCCACTGAAGGACTGTCACTAGAATTTTATCTCAGTCTCAGTATATGAACTGCATTTCCACAGTAATGGTGAAAATATTCAATATCTATTTTGTAGTCAAGACTTTAAAGGTTGTGTACATTGTACTTGATGTGACAAAAAAAAAAAAAAAAAACCTTCAATATTCTGGCATTATCCCTTTTATACAGTCATGTTTAATGTGACATAATTATGCATAAAAATGCTGAATGTACATCTGAAAAATAAACTGATTTAAACGAGGGGAAACATTCTCTATTACATTCAATCACTTAGAGCACATTCATCAGGGATGAGTCTTTATTAAACACTTTAAATGTGAAAATTATTTTTAAGCTTTTCTGAAACCAGGGATAGAATAAAGCATAAATGATGGGATTAATGGTGGAGTTCAGGAAGAAAAATATTACAGCAACATTTCTGACATAAAACAAGTCAACATTACTGTATGGAATCACTAAAGAACTAATATAATACGGCAGTAAACACAGAAGAAACACAATGACCAGAATCCCCAGCAGTATCGCAGCTTTTCGCTCTGATTTGTCACTAACTCTGTTTTTGGAGGCTCCTGTGCTGGTGTGTACCTGAAGGCCTCTTATAGCAGTCACATGTCTTTTAGCAATGATAAAAACATGAGTGTATAATATTATAATAAGTGTACATGGCATAAGAAACACAATCAGAAGATCAATGAGAGATGAAACTCCATCTACACTAGAAACACACAATCCTGGACACATTACATCAGTGAAGTTTCCATTAACAAAGAGAATAATGAAGTTATAAAAGAGTGAAAACAGCCAGTTAAATAAAGTCACTATACAAATTAAAGTGGGTGAGATTTTCTCTGAGTAAAAAAAAGGAGAACTTAAAGCCAAAAAACGATCAACTGCTATCAGAGCCACAGTGTGAACAGACACACTTGTTGCTTGAAAATCCACAAATTTTAAAATCGAACACATCACTGGTCCAGAAGTCCAACATGACTCAATGAGGCAAGACAGATAAAGAGGCATCACAAAAATTCCAACCAGGAGATCAGACACAGCCAAAGAGAGGATGAGGATGTTAGCAGGTGTGTGGAGCTGCTTGAAGTGACTAACAGAGATGATGACCAGCAGGTTTCCACACACGGTCAGCAGAGACACAGCTGCTGCGGCCACATACAGAATCACATAGACAGACAGAGAAACAGATCTCTCTGGACACGAATCTTCCTGACAGACATCACTTTGGTTCACTGCTGTCACGTTCATTGTATCAAATATTTGGAAGAATCATCCAAACAGAGTATTTGTCCATTTGACCCAAGTCATATGAAGAGCGACATAAAGACCTCTGAAGATGCTGTTGGACCGAAACACTATCATCACTCCTGGAGGCTACACAATAAAGATGGGCTTCAATTCAGACTGCCTTTTATACACTTGACATGTTGACTCTTTCCAAGATCCGCAGCATCAAGGGAGAAAAGCATACAGCTGGGAGATCAACTGATTTAGAAAACTGTCACACAGAGCTTATACAAAAACACCTGAAATGTAAAAATTTGTAACATTTCATTATACAAAGCAAAAAAGTTGGGACACTGTAGAAATTGTGAGTAAAAAAGGAGTGGAATAATTTACAAATCTCATAAACTTGTATTTTATTCACAATAGAATACAGATAACATATCAAATGTTGAAACTAAGACATTTTGAAATGTCATGCCAAACATTGGCTCATTTTGTATTTCATGAGAGCTACACATTTCAAAAAAGTTGGGACAACTAGCAATAAGAGGCCAGAAAAGTTAAATGTACATATGAGGAACAGCTGGAGGACCAATTTGCAACTTATTAGGTCAATTGGCAACATTATTGGGTATAAAACGAGCCTCTCAGAGTGGCAGTGTCTCTCAGAAGTCAAGATGGGCAGAGGATCACCAATTCCCCCAATGCTGCGGCAAAAAATAGTGGAGCAATATCAGAAAGGAGTTTACAAGGAGTTTTACATACAGGAATGCTACTGTGATGGAAATCACAACATGGGCTCAGGAATGCTTCCAGAAAACATTGTCGGTGAACACAATCCACCGTGTCATTCGCCATTGCCAGCTAAAACTCTATAGGTAAAGATAAAGCCATGTCTAAACATGATCCAGAAGCACAGGCATTTTTTCGGGGCCAAGGCTCATTTAAAATGGACTGTGGCAAAGTGGAAAAATGTTCTGTGGTCAGACAAATGAAAATTTGAAGTTCTTTTTGTAAAACTGGGATGCCATGTCATCCGGACTAAAGAGGACAAGGACAATCCAAGTTGTTATCAGTGCTCAGTTCAGAAGCCTGCATCTCTGATCTAGGGAAGTCGTGGCCTAATGGTTAGAGAGTTGGACTCGCAATCGAAAGGTTGTGAGTTCGAGTCCCGGGCTGGCAGGAATTGTGGGTGGGGGGAGTGCATTTCCAGTTCTCTCTCCACCTTCAATACCATGACTTAGGTGCCCTTGAGCAAGGCTCAATACTGAAAGGTATATCCAAGTTCTGGAACAACATCCAGATGTCGTCTCTTCCAGGGAAGACCTTGCATTTTCCAACATGACAATGCCAGACCACATACTGCATCAATAACAACATTATGGCTGCGTAGAACAGGGGTGATTCTAGGATTTTTTCAACTGGGGGGCACAAGAGGGGCCACGATTAATACAGATGGGCCAATCGTGTGTTGTTTGAACTGTATATCCAAATCATTTCAACCTTTAAAATCAGCTTCCTGCTGATGTAGATGATCGGATGCTCCTCACCTTTCTGAATTTGGGAGAGGACCGCTCCTAGTCCTGTGTCGAAAGCATCCGTCTGCAGCAGGAAGGGGCAGCTAAAGTCCGGGGCGCGGAGTACCGGCGAGGACGTGAGTGCTGCTTTCACCTGGGAGAAGGCTTCTTCCGCCGACGGGGTCCAGCATACTTTCTCCGGCTGCCCCTTCCTGGTCAGGTCTGTCAGGGGGGTGGCTAAAGAGGAGAAGTTGGGGATAAAACAACGGTAATAACCCTCCAACCCCAAGAAGGCTCGTACCTGGGTCTTTGTCTTGGGTCTTGGGGCGGGGTGGATGGCCTCAACTTTCTTGTCTTACGGCCGGATGAGTCCTCGGCCGACTTGGTAGCCCAGGTACTTGGCCTCAGAGAGGGCTAGGTGGCATTTTCGGGGGTTGGCGGTAAGTCCAGCCCACCGGAGCTCCGAGAGCACCCTCCGCAGACGATCCAGATGTTCGTCCCACGCCTCGGAGTGGACCACGACGTCATCCAGGTAGGCGGCCGCGTAAGCTTGGTGAGGCCGCAGGAGGATGTCCATCATCCGCTGGAACGTCACGGGGGCCCCATGTAGCCCGAAGGGAAGGGTCCGGTACTGCCAGTGGCCACTGGGGGTGGAGAAGGCGGTTTTCGGCTTGGCGGCCTCGGAGAGTGTTACCTGCCAATAGCCCTTGGTGAGGTCTAGGGTGCTGATATACCGGGCCCTTCCTAGCTGGTCCAGCAGTTCGTCCACCCGAGGCATGGGGTACCCGTCGACTTCGTTCAGGCGGCGGAAGTCATTACAAAAGTGGAGGGTGCCATCCGGCTTTGGGACCATCACAATGGGGCTGGACCACGGACTCCGGGATGGTTCTATTACCCCCAACTTTAGCATCTGTTGGACCTCTTCCTCAATAGCCTGCCGACGAGCCTCCGGGACTCGGTAGGGCCGTTGCCTAACGACGACTCCTGGGGGCGTCCGGATGTGGTGTTGAAGCACGTTGGTCTGCCCGGGCTGAGAGGAGAACACATCCTGGAACTGACTGACCAGGTGCTGCAGCTCCGTCTTCTGGGCAGCCGAAAGGTGGGGGTTGACATCCACAACCACGGGCTCGGTGAGGCTCAGGGCAGCTACTTGGTCCCGGGTCCCCACCCATTTCTTAAGGAGGTTGATGTGGTAGAGTTGCTCCGCCTGCCGTCGTCCCGGCTGTCTCAGGTGGTAAGTGACCGGTCCAATCCTCTCCACGACCAAGTAGGGTCCCTTCCAGGAGGCCAAAAATTTGCAAGCGGAGCTGGGGACCAGGACCATGATGCAGTCTCCCGGTTGGAACTCCCGTGGTTGGGCTGCTCGGTCGTAATGACGTTGCTGCACTTGCTGGACCCTGGTGAGGTGTTCCCGGACTAACGGCATCACTCGGTCGATCCGTTCCCTCATTTGCCGGACATGTTCGATGACGGTACGATGCGGGGCCGGCTTCTACTCCCACGCTTCCCGGGCCACATCCAAGAGGCCCCGGGGTTGACGGCCAAACAGGAGCTCGAAGGAGGTGAAGCCAGTTGAGGCCTGGGGAACTTTGCGGATCCCAAAGAGCACGTAGGGGATCATGAGGTCCCAATCCCGCTTGTCCTCCGCCGCCACACGTCTGAGCATTTGCTTGAGGGTCTGGTTAAATCTCTCTACGAGGCCATCAGTTTGGGGGTGATAAACAGTGGTCCTCAACTGCTTGGGACATGAAGGGGGTTCCCTGGTTAGTCAGGATCTCCGAGGGGAGGCCGACTTGGCTGGCCAGCAGAAACAGCTCCTGGGCGATGGACTTCGCGGTGGCCTTCCGCAGGAGGACTGCTTCTGGGTACCGGGTGGCATAGTCGACGATGACCAGGATGTGCTCATGCCCTCGGGCAGACTTCGGCAACGGCCCCACTATGTCCATTCCAATCCGCTCGAAGGGCACCTCGATGATAGGCAGCGGGATGAGCGGGCTGGGGGAGGAGTCCGGGGCGACGTGGCCTGACAGGTCGGGAAGGCTTGGCAGAACCACTTTACCTCGGCGTCCAGGCCCGGCCAATGGAAGCGGTCGCGGATGCGTTGAGCAGTATTGGCTGCCGCGAGGTGTCCTGCCATGGGGTGGGAATGGGCCGGCTCTAGAATGGTCTCGGTCTTGGCTCGAGGCACAACTAGTAGCTTTTTCTCCTCCCCCCTACGCTAGGCGACACGACTCGCACCTGGCTCCAACAGTGCTTGAGTCGGTCGTCCTCCCGCTGTTCCTTGGCGAAAGAACCCCCTCCAAGGGAAGGGGGGCTCTGAAGGAGGAAGGCTTCCACATCGTCATCTGCTGTCATCTTAGGTAATAGACGGGTGGCTTGTGCCCGAGGCTCAGGTAGCGGAACATCCTCCGTCCTGCCCAGGCGAGTGGCGAGGTGTTCCGCTATTTGCTGCTGGCGGATGCTAACTTCAGCGAGGCGTTGTAAGACGTCCTCCATTGGGGGGACGCGCGTGCCGCCTTCCGTGGTGCTGGTGACAGAAACAGGAAAAAAAGGAAAATAATTAGGAGTTGGGGCGGTGATCTTATCGGTGATTCCTCACTGTACTGCCCGCATTCTCCACCACTGTCACGGGGTGAAAAATCACTCGACAAGAGGTACGTGAAATCAAAAGCCCCGGAGGGTGGATTTATTAACACAGTGATGCCTGGTGAAAGGTGCTGCTCCGCTTTTTGGTGGCCGTTGCTTCCCGTGTGCTCTTTGTGCTTTTCTGTGCCAGTTAAGGTGAAAGTGGGTGTTCAAACGTGCTCCAAAGTGGCTGGGCTGTCGGTCACTTGCTGCTTTCTGAAAACTGAAGAGAGAGGGGTTAGACCAGCGTTGCATTCGGTTCAAGAACCTCTTCTGAGTGTAACATGTGCTCCTTTTAAATGTGCTGGCTGATGGGGAGCAGCTGTGACTGATCAGCCGGTGACGAGGACGTGCAGGTGTTTTGCTTTGGTTTCCAGGGCGACGCTGATTCCTCTGGGAGTGCTCGTCACAATATATAATAGCCTTATTTATATAAATGCAGAATAACATTAATAATTCATAGAAATAAATACACAATTAATGAATTAATATAACTAATATAAATTTTATATAAAAATTTTTTTTGTTTATTATCCACATCCCATTCAATTTGCATAGCAGCAGTTGTAGTAAATTTGCATTGATGAATAAACAAAATCTACTTATGTCAAGGCTAATTAATCTTGAGCATATTGATTTAAAAATATCATATATCCATACTTTGTTAGATAGCTACTTGTTCAAAAAGGTAGCTTTAGTTTAAAATGTAAAATATGTGGATCCTATAGAAACAGTTTAGAATAGATTAATTAGTCCAGTGATATTTTAGTATTAGTTATTTTTTTTGCTATTCAATCATGCATTAAATATTTATGTATGATTTTTTTTTATTTGAGAATGTTTCTGGGTGTCATCAAATGACGTTTTGTCAATAACTTCTGTGAAAACAGTACACGACGAATCTGAGACTCATTTTATTTACTTTGACACAAAATTCAAGAAAACTACAATATGTCGTATAGCAAGTAAACATCAAGTTATAGAAATTACATACAAGTAATGGTTTATTAACAAATCCCTCTGGAGATATCTTCAGAGTACAGAATATAAGTGTATAACTGGAGAGTTTGGTGCACATAGCTGCTACATAGGCTAAGATGTTTGTACTGAAGAATGACAAAAAACTCATTTTGAGAAAACGCCATTTCAAGATTTAATAATGTAAAAGCTAATAATTTTTTTTAGTGGAAACAACTATTTACAGACACAATATCTTGTCAAATCCTTAGCAATCAACAATACAAACCAACTAAAACACATCAAAACCCATAACTCAGCATTTATGGCCTTCAACTAAACAGAAAAACAGTCAAGAACACACTGTGGAAATGTCAGAGCATGTCACGTGATGCGAACGAATCACGTTTTCAGAAATTGGTATCAGCCAATGAGATTCACTTTTAGTGTTAAATGCCCCATTGTACTTTCACAATTGGTTTCTGATAAAAAGGAAATGACCATATTTGGATCCGAGAACATTGTATGGGAGTGAGAGCTCTCCAGGGTGCAGACAGCAATCGCAGAGCACCATGGTTATTTAGAACTCCAACTGAATTTATGAGAAATCTACAGACGCAAATAGACTAAAGGTGTAGTAAAGACCTATATGTGTATTTTGGACTTTTTTTTCACCACAAGTCTGAAAGAAGACATGTTATTGAAGATAAACAGCCCCAAATCTCAAAATTGACCAGTAAAAAAACCCGATGCTTTAGCATGTGTGCCAAAAGTGTGGAGGGTTAGATAAACATCATACGATTTGTTTCGTCACCTCACTTAAGTGAAAAAAGTCGCTTATCAACTGCATGATTCAATAATGACTTTATCATTATTTGCTCTAGGAGATAATATTGTCATCAAACCTGGTCTATCTAACACCGAAAGACATTAACGTTAGTACCTTCTTGCACTGCAACTGCAACAACTTGCTAATCGAAAAAATAAGCTATATAAAATAGATTAACTTACCGTGTGCTTTTTTCGTTGGAAAACAGCAGCTATTCTTGGTCCTCGTTGAGAAGCATTGTGACGCAATCATGAGTTATTTACTAAACTGAAAGATTATGATTTGAATTTGTGAGTGATAGAGAAGTAGAAGGGTGGGGGCACACTGGGAGGCCAATCAGTTTTCAGGAGGGGTCTGTGCCCCCAATGGCCCCTCCCCTGGCTATGCCACTGATCCCATAGGCGTAATGGTTTTTGTACTGTACAAACTGTATATTCTATGGCCCTACACCAACCCTAGAACTTACCCTAACCCTCACAGGAAACGTCTCAGGTTACAAATGTAACCTTTGTTCCCTGAGAACAGGGAACGAGACAATACGTCATCGACACTATGGGGAATGCCTCAGGTGTGACAGGTGTCTGAAATCAAATATCAACTCAACAGCTGTGAATCATCAGCTTGAATGATGAGCGTGCGACCTGGATATATAAAAAGGGCACCTTGAAACCATGACAATATCCTTTCGTCTGAAGGGAC
This sequence comes from Carassius gibelio, assembly GCF_023724105.1. Classification (NCBI taxonomy): domain Eukaryota; kingdom Metazoa; phylum Chordata; class Actinopteri; order Cypriniformes; family Cyprinidae; genus Carassius; species Carassius gibelio. Next base: position 4,136,816 of record NC_068415.1, read on the forward strand.
TGTTTGGCGGGCAGACCCTGAGGCATGGCTGGGAGACGTATTGTCTCGTTCCCTGTTTTCAGGGAACAAAGGTTAGGCCTAGGACCACAACTTCAACTTCTTAGAAGGGGTCCCTTCTAGGGAATGTGGCTAGGGAACCCGAGGGAACCCCAGCCAGTCACTATTCAGGGGAACGTGCCACCTGAAATGCCACCAGGCAGGCCTGACCTGGTGTCACTACATAAGACACTGCAGACTGCCACTTCCTTTCTGTCCGAAGACAGAGCCTCTGGACACTTGCCTTTAGGAAGGCATCCAACCCGAGGAACTGCGGAACAGGCAATGAACCACTCGGCCTGGATCTCAGAGACGGGATATCCTGGAAAGTATGACTCAGCATAGTGCTTTACAACCCTTGCCAGTGAGGGGAGTTTCTCTACTCAATCCACGGATCTACCCAGTGTTTGTGTTTCAAAACACTGAGGAGGCCTGTGAGGGCCTAAGAAATGATCTAACTGGGAGGCCTCATGAGAGGCCTACGACCAACTGACCAGACTCAGGAGACCACAAACTCATATTGACCCTCAGTGAGGGGAGCATAAGATCTACCTGGTAGGCAACCAGGCTGTAGCAAGATAAAGAGGGTCCAGGAGGGAACCCGTAACAGAGAATAAAAACTTGAGCCGAGTCAGGGCGCAAGCTCACCTTCGGAAGCTGCCTGATAAGGACTGCTAAACTGAAAGTAAGCGGCCACTAGCTTACAAAACCCAGCACCACTGTGAAACCACTCTCAGGGAGACCTGGAGAGGTCTACTACCTGACAACCACAGTATGTGGGAGCTCACCTTCAGAGAGGCCTGGTGAAGCCTACTACCTGATAACCACAATATGTGGGAGTTCACCTACAGAGAGGCCTAGAGAGGCCTACTACCTGTTACCAGATGACCACTTTAAGTGGAAACTGAAAGTAATTTGGAACTCAGCTCCAGGGAGGCCTGGTGAGGCCTACTACCTGACAACCACAGTATGTGGGAGCTCAACTTCAGGGAGGCCTAGTACCTGATTAAAAACAGTGCAGGAAGGCTTACTTTCAGGGAGGCCTGGAGAGGCCCACTACCTGAAACAGTCTAATCAGCTAAATGTGACTGCTGCTGGGGCTCACCTTACAGGGAGGCCTGGTCGAGCCTGCTAGCTGATAGCGAGTCTATTCTGCTACTTTAACGAACACTGCTGGAACCATACTATTAAAAAACTTTTCCTATAGTTTTGTCCTAGTGTATGTTCCACAATGTTGTGACCCACCTCCGAGGAGGCCTGTTAAGGCCTACTACTCGGCAGTGAGCTTTCTGCCCGAACTACCAGGGCCAACCACTGAAGGTGAGCTGGCCTAGGAGCTCTATTTGGGGGCTATCCGGTCAAGGAGGCCTGCTGGGTTCTATTACCTAACCGTGCAGCCTTCGCGGCAGAAACTGTTACTACAGCATCCTTGTACCTAATCACATTGCCAAAGGCAGTGTACTCAGCAAAAAGCAATACCCTTATAGCAGGGGAGTACAACATATGCCATTCTGCCTAGTGGAGGCCCCATTAGGGGCCTACCTACTAAATGCATAGGCGTCAGCCCATGGCAATGCTTGGCTTCAAGGGAGCGGAGTTCAAATCGGAATGAAATGTAGTTTAGAACTCCCTGCTCAACCGGAGCCATCATGGTTGGGGGGGGGGGGGGGGGGGGGGTTGCAGGCCAACCCACTTCAACCCATCGGTCAAGTGATTAGCTCAACGAGTGGAGCCAGCTAGAGGCCCAAACATCTCTGTTCAGCAGGGTCTGACAAACTGTCACTTCGCAGAGCGAAAGATGGCCTAACCCTGCCAGACTGATCCTACCTCAGCTACCACCCTGCATTACTCTATTACTGGGGCCAACAACTCCCATTTAAGAGAGGAGGCTGAAATCTAGGGGAGGAAGCCTAACACATAATGAATATATATATATATATATATATATATATATATATATATATATATATATATATATATATATGTGTGTGTGTGTGTGTGTGTGTGTGAGCTGTTTGAAGCTGTGAGTTCCTCACTGATTATTTGTTTCCTTGTTTTTCTTATTTATTTATTTTTTATAATTTTATTTGGGGGTGTTGTCCATTATTTCACCTCGCTGAAGATGGCAACTCTAACGAAGAGTAACACTGCTCTAGAGAAACAACTCTCCAATATTTTCAATTTGGGCTCCAGTACTAATTTCAACCTCTAAGAGAAAAGAGAAAAGAATCTTAATTTTAAATTATCCTCATGCACTTTTCAAAAAAATATAAGGCATTGAGAAGAAAACAGATTGAACAGACAGACAAGCGTAGGAGGTGAATGAATTTAATATGACCCTCTCCATCACTCAAATGGGACTGTTTCGTGCTAAACTTTTCTTTCTTTAAAAACATTTCTGTTCAGTCCTTCTGCCACTTTACAATTCAAATGACTACATCAGAAGTTTGGTTGATCTCAGATAGACTTTGTGATTAGACAACATTGCTATCCCACTCAAATTGATGCTTTTTTTGTTGAAATTATTTAAAAAATAAGACAATGCAAGTAAAATAAGACAAAAGTAAAATAAGACTGTGGCGAGTGGGGCGGGGGCGAGAGGCGTGGGAACGAGGAGTGAGGCCAGGTGTAGTGATTGGAGATGAGCTACACCTGCGCCCCACCGCCAGTATCGAGTCCCACGTAGGAGATGGAAGGATATAAAACTGGAGTGACGACCGTGAAGGACGAGAGAGGACCAGGCCTGGGACATTATTTTATGTTTTGGCTTTTATTTGCGCTGTTTTGTGTTTATTTTCAATATTAAAATTATGTTTTGATTGGGCGCCGGTTCCCCGCCTCCTTCTTCCCGATGAGTATGGAGTTTTTATCGTTACAAAGACAATGCATGTAAAAAAATGTGGCTATTGGTTGAATTTGCATTAGGCTTATTTTTGCTATAGAAACTGGACTGACTGCATCAGGTGTTCTGCAAATGTGTAAAAAAGGACCATTATAAGTTTTTACACTTAGATTCCCTTTGGCTTTATTTGATTCACAAACACAAAAGACTCTTATGAGTTGGCTCTTTTAATTAACTGGTCAGTAATACCCAAGTTTTTGGTTTGAATGACTTTAACAAGTGATTTAAAGAAATATTAAAGGCTTTGGATATGTCAGAGCTTTAAATGTGATTATGTAACTTGAGAACATAGGCTTACAACATAGATATAGTACAACATTTAAACACATATAAGGTTTTCCTTACCATAGGTTTTGCTATTTTATCATATTACAGAGGGGAGACTTGAACCTTTACAAACTGGATATAGTGCAATCTGCAAAAATTGAGAAAATACAAAATAGCTGTTTTATAGTCAAGACTCATGTTTAATATAATAAAATAATGTATATTAACCTAGAAAATATAAAAAAGAAACAACAGGAAAAATAGAGAGGAAAGTATTGTATCTTACATTCAGTGAGTTACAGCACATTCATCAGGGATGAATCTTTATTGAACACTTTAAATGTGAAAATTAGTTTTAAGCTTTTCTGAAACCATGGATAGAATAAAGCATAAATGATGGGATTAATGGTGGAGTTCAGGAAGAAAAATATTACAGCAACATTTCTGACATAAAACAAGTCAACATTACTGTATGGAATCACTAAAGAACAAATATAATATGGCAGTAAACACAGAAGAAACACAATGACCAGAATCCCCAGCAGTATCGCAGCTTTTCGCTCTGATTTGTCACTAATTCTGTTTTTGGAGGCTCCTGTGCTGTTGTGAACCTGAAGGGCTCTTATAGCAGTCGCATGTCTCTTAGCAATGACAAAAACATGAGTGTATAATATAATAATGAGTGTACATGGCATAAGAAGCACAATCAGAAGATCAATGAGAGATGAAACTCCATCCATAAAATAAACACATGTTCCTGGACACATGACATTAGTGAAGTTGCCATTAACAAACAGAAGAGTGAAGTTATAAATGAGTGAAAACAACCAGTTAAATAAAGTCGCTATGCAGATCACAGTGGGTGAGATTTTCTCTGAGTAAAGAAAAGGAGAACTTAAAGCCAAAAAACGATCAACTGCTATCAGAGCCACAGTGTGAACAGACACGCTTGTTGCTTGAAAATTCATGAATTTTAAAATCGAACACATCACTGGTCCAGAAGTCCAACATGACTCAATGAGGCAAGACAGACAAAGAGGCATCACAAAAACTCCAACCAGGAGATCAGACACAGCCAAAGAGAGGATGAGGATGTTAGCAGGCGTGTGGAGCTGCTTGAAGTGACTAACAGAGATGATGACCAGCAGGTTTCCACAAACAGTCAACAGAGACACAGCTGCTGCAGCCACATACATAATCACATAGACAGATAAAGAAACAGATCTCTCTGGACACAAATCTTCCTGACAGACATCACTTTGGTTCACTGCTGTTAAGTTCATTGTATCAAGTATTTGGAAGAATCATCCAATCAGAGTATTTGTCCATTTGACCCAAGTCATATGAAGTGCGACATAAAGACCTCTGAAGATGCTGTTGGACTGAAACACTATCATCTCTCCTGGAGGCTACACAATAAAGATGGGCTTCAATTCAGATTGCCTTTTATACACTTGACAAGTTGACTCTTTCCAATATCAGCAGCATCAAGGGAAAAAAGCATACAGCTGGGAGATCAACTGATTTAGAAAACTGTCACACTGAGCTTATACAAAAACATCTGAAATGTAAAAATTAGTAACATTTCATTATACAAACCCAAAAAGTAGGGTAACTGCACAAATTGTGAGTAAAAAAGGAGTGGAATAATTTAAAAATCTCATAAACTTTTTTAAAATTTACAATAGAATAAAGATATATTATCAAATGTTGAAACTGAGACAATTTTTAAATGTCATGCCAAACATTGGGTCATTTTGGATCTCATGAGAACTACCCATTCCAAAAAGGTTGGTACAACTAGCAATAAGAGGACATAATAGTTAAATGTACATATAAGGAACAGCTGGAGGACCGATTTGCAACTTATTAGGTCAATTGGCAACATTATTGGGTATAAAAAGAGCCTCTCAGAGTGGCAGTGTCTCTCAGAAGTCAAGATGGGCAGAGGATCACCAATTCCCCTAATGCTGTCGTGAAAAATAGTGGAGCAATATCAGAAAGGAGTGGCATGGGCATCTTACACATCTGGAAAAGCACCATCAATACTGAAAAGTATATCCAAGTTCTACCAGAAAGACTCGGGAGATAAAATGTACGAAGCATATTTATTGACAACTCAGCAAGCATTGTTATAAATTTCTTTGGCGGAAGGCCCCGTCCATAGTTCGTAATTCGAGGGTAGCGGACCAGCATTTCCTTTCCTGAAGACGAAGGCAGGGGTGCAGCCGACTCCCAAAAATAGGTGGGTTGTGAAACCACCGGACGGGGCCAGCCTTCCCCCCAAAATAAGTAGATGAAGGTATACACACCACATCCTAAGGTTCATGGAAGATATAAAGAGAGTTAACATAATCAGTATTATAAACGTTAGATTAAACCTCATATGCCTATGTTTAATTGAATTTATTTATTTATTTATTATTATTATATTTTATTAATTAGCCACATTAGCCAGACATAAGCAGCCTCAAAAGATCATGCGGGAATAGCCAGATAGGCCAGACATATACAGGCCTAGATAGATCACCAAAACCATGCCCGCTAATTAATATTCGGTTTAAACTGGAGATATGTCACTACTCTGAAATAAAGTCAGCAGCAACTTCCGTGTCACGTGGACTTTAAGATACCTGCTGAGCATTGAGCTGAATCTTACCTACGACTCAAATGAAAGGGTTCATATACACTACATCAGCTTGATAGATCCAGTGTTCATAATAGCGCTAGTCCAAGAGTAAGCCATGTAAAGATGAGGTGAGAGCAACGGTTCTTTGCATCTGCAGCCATAGAATCCCATTCCAGTACGAAGCATTCAGGAATAGACGCAAATGCAACAATGACTGAATAAACAAAGATTAAAGCATAGGTAAATGCCCAAGCGCCACAAGTGCATAGAACAAAAATGATACTTATAATGCTGTAGACTGATGAAGTGATGGAGGCGAGATGCCGAAAGAGACCGGCAGCCTTGATTGTGTCTGCTGGTCCGGAGAGACTACATACGTACAGGTTCAAGTGAGCGTACAGATGAAATATTTGTTGTTTGGGCCAAAGTCCTTTCAGGTGTTGAGACCCAAGCAGCAGCGACGCGACATCTCGGAAAGCACCGGCGTTGCCAAAACCTTTTTTTTTTTTCATTTTTCTTTTGCTGCGGGTTGCTATTCCTGTCCCGGGTTTGAGGTGACCCCAATAATGTCATATTTAGCCCCTAGAATGTGAATTCTACCGGGAAACCACTTTTGAAACGCGATTGGCTAGTTTTCTTCTTTTTTTTTTTTTTGGCAGTTTTGAGAAAACCTGGCAACCCTGGAAAGCACACTGAACTCTGCCAATGTTTAGCAACCTCTGCCGAGAAAAGCCGAAAGCCTGTATATCATCCAACACGAACGACTGCAGATAGTCACCGTGACACCGAGCAAAGCCAACGATCCCATGTGCATCTTGAGAGGAACGTCAAACTCGCGATAGTTTGCAGGACACAAACTTAACTATAGCAAGTAAATCAATAAACGCGACAGCTTGACAAGGAACAATCGCGTCGGCATCTGCGGTTGTTATCGGCTCGGCATCTGCGAACTCAAACATGGGTAAGTACCGATCTTTTATACTGAAGTATAAAGACGTGATTGGATAATGATGAAGGTAATTAGTGAAGAAGTAATTGAGTCTTCCTGGCAGAACTTAGGCTAAAGCTTTCATTTCTGGAACAACATATGCTCCCACCCAGATGTCGTCTCTTACAGGGAAGACCTTGCATTTTCCAATATGACAATGCCAGACCACATACTGCATCAATTACAACATCATGGCTGCGTACAAGAAGGATCCGGGTACTGAAATGGCCAGCCTGCAGTCCAGATCTTTCTGCCATAGAAAACATTTGGTGCATCATAAAGAGGAAGATGAGACAAAGACATCCTAAGACAGCTGAGCAAATAGAAGCCTGTATTAGACAAGAATGGGACAACATTCCTATTCCTAAACTTGAGCAACTTGTCTCCTCAGTCCCCAGAAGTTTGCAGACTGTTATAAAAAGAAGAGGGAATGCCACACAGTGGTAAACATGACCTTGTGCCAACTTTTTTGAGATGTGTTCATGCCATGAAATGTAAAATCAACTTATTTTTCCATTAAAACTTCCTTATTATTGCATTCTGTTTTTATTCACAATTTGTATAGTGTCCCACATTTTTATGGAATCGGGTTTGTAAATGTTTTATATAATCATCTCTGTTTTCAAGGATCCTTTTGAATATACAATATATGCAAAACACATTTTAATAGGGTACACTTTGTTATCACATGAGGCACAAGGAAGGGCTGACTGTGTCCAACGGGAAATATATACATTGGATCTTCCCAAGGACTTGAACATATTGATGGAGTTAGCATTAAGGGTCGATTCGGGATTGGAACAGTGCTCTCAAGTAGAACAGCGCTCCCAAGCCAGAAGACAACTTGAGCCATTGGGCTTCCTTGTCGAAGACACGGTCAGTACATCCAGCGATCCCGAGCCCATGCAGGTGGGTAGAGCTTGGATTTCCTGGGAGGAGAGGGAGCGTCGATGAAATGAGGGACTTTGTCTTAATTGCTGCGTGGCAGGGCATTTCCTCAATCGCTGTCCGCTAAAAGGACCCAGCCCGGCAGTAGGGAGGAGGCTACTGTCAGGTGGAGCAGCATTGGGGAAATCCACGTCCGCAACTCTCCTTCTGGGAAGATTGCAATGGGCAACCGGTTCTCACAATTGCCAAGCCCTGGTGGATTCCGGACCGGAGGTTAATTTCATGGACTTCTCACTGGCCCATCACCTCTGCATCCCCATCACGTCACTCCACAAACCCATTGCAGTTCACGCTCTCAATGGTCAGACATTACCCACCATCACGCACACCACGGATCCCATCAAGTTGACGGTAGCGGTGATCCACACGGAAACACTGTAATTCCTCCTCCCATTCTCTTCCTCCCCATCGTCCCTATGACTGTGCTATAGACCTTATGCCAGGTAAGTCTCCGCATAAGGGCAAGTTATATTCACTTTCTACTCCTGAAAGGGAGGCCATGGAGAAATATATTTCTGATTCACTGGCTTCCATGTTCATCTGCCCTTCCTCTTCTCCTGCGGGGGCGGGGTTCTTTTTTGTGGGTAAGAAGGATGGATCTCTGGGACCCTGCATTGATTACCGAGGGCTGAACAACATCAAGGTGAAGAATACCTATCCTTTGCCATTGATGTCTTCAGCCTTCGAGAGGCTGCAGGGAGCATCAATATTTACAAAACTGGACTTACGTAATGGTTATCATTTGGTCCGCATAAGGAAGGGGGATGATTGGAAGACAGCATTTAATACCCCCCGGGGCCATTTTGAATATTTGGTCATGCCTTTCGGGCTGTACAACTCCCCAAGCTGTCTTCCAAGCAGTAGTCAATGACGTTTTGAGAGACATGGTAGATCAGTTCATTTATGTCCGGATGACATACTGATATCTTCTTCTTCTCTCCAGGAACACATTCAGCACCTCAGAGGTTGCGAGTGAATGGGCTTTTTGTCAAGGCAGAGAAATGCGTTTTTCACGCATTGTCAGTTAAATTTTTGGGGTACATTGTGTCATCCGAGGGAGTGCGCATGGACCCCGACAAGGTTAAGGCTGTGGTGGATTGGCCAAGCCCAGATTCCCGCAAGGCCCTACAGAGGTTTCTGGGGTTCGCCAATTTTTACAGACGTTTTATTCGTAATTTCAGCCAACTAGCCGTGCCTCTGACAACGTTGACCTCCCCCAGAATGACATTCAGGTGGTCTGGTGTAGCCGAAGCTACATTTTCCAAACTGAAGATCTGCTTAGTTTCGGCTCCTGTTCTTGTGTCCTCTGATCCATCATCCGTCAGTTCGTGGTGGAGGTGGATGGGTCAGAGGTGGGGGTAGGTGCGGTGGTTCCATGGTTCCATGCGCGTTTTATTCCCATCGCTTATCATCAGCCGAACGCAATTACAATATTGGCAACAGGGAATTGTTAGCGGTCAAGCTTGCATTGGAAGAATGGCATCACTGTTTGGAAGCGTCGGGGGTTCCTTTTATAGGTTCCAATGTAGCTTGTCATCCAGGAGTTAATCGAACCAAGTTTTTGGTAAAGCAACGGTTCTGGTGGCCTGGTATTGCTTGCGACATCCGGGAGTTTGTTTTGGCCTGTTCGGTTTGTGCCATGGGTAAGACTTCCGATCACTCCCCAGATGGGTTACCCCAGCTGTCTGTTCCTTCGAGACCTTGGTCACACATCGCTCTAGATTTTGCTACCGCCCTCCCGCCCTCCAAGGGCAAGATGGTCGTTTTGACCGTGGTGGACAGGTTCTCGAAAATGGTTCATTTCATTCCCATGCCCAAATTACCTCTGCCAAGGAGACAGCGGTGGCTGTCGTAGATCACGTCTTTCATTTACATGGCCTTTCCAATGGACGTGGTCTCCGACAGGGGGCCCCAATTTGTATCCAAATTTTGGCTGGAATTTTGAGCAATTTTCAGAGCAATTTTCAGAGCAATTGCCAAACCAAGCGGGCCAACCAGGAACTTGAGAGAGTGTTGCGATGTTTAGTCTCTAAGAACCCTTCCTTCTGGAGTCAGCAAATTATTTGGGTTGAGTATGCACATAACTCATTGCCAGTGTTGGCTACGGGCCTATCTCTGTTTAAGTGTAGTCTAGGTTACCAGCCACCAATTTTTCCCAGTCTGGAATCTGAGGTCGCGGAAGAGAATTACAGTTTATTAAGTCAAATTACAATGCCAACATGAAAGGTGTACATTTGGATCTGCAAGTATATTTTTAACAAATGGATACTTTATTTAAAATATTTTAAATGGTAACAATATAAGTGACTAGTCATATAGCACCTACTCTGATAGTAGGCAATTATTTTTTGTCAAGTAGCTTGCAAAGCCAGTTGTTAAGGGTTATTGATATAAAATGGAACAACTAAGTGATTTTCCAAAAGTATTTATTATTTCTGAATTACAAAAATAAAAAAAAAATGGCAATACAGCTCTCTGTATGCCTTACACATAGCCAGCAAATCAGAGGTTCGAAATACCATCGAGTGTACTCTTAACTATATATGAAAGTAGTTTATTATGCTTTAATGTGCTGATATTGGCAATCTTTTTACTCTAGGAAATTGCTGCAGGGTTGCCAAGTTTGGTAACAAAACCAGCCCAATTGTTACTCAAAATAGCCCTGTCGCTTTCCAGGGGACAATGGCTTTCAAAATCACCTTCAAATGGGATCACATCTTAATCAAAATTGTGTTCCAGGGAAGGTGGCTTACATTTCAGCCCGCATTAGCAGTATATAAGTCTCCATCCATTAAGGTTTTCTATTTTATCATAGTTTTAAAATATTTAATTATGTGGAAACTAGCTGTCCACCTTCTGGGCCTGTGACAAGGATTTCATCTCAATCTGAGTATATGAATTGCATCTGGACAGTAATGGTGAAAATATTCAATATCTAGTTTGTAGTCAAGACTTTAAAGGTTCTGTACATTGTACTTGATGTGACAAAAGAAAAAAAAACACAATATTCTGGTATTATCCCTTATTTACAATCAAGTGGCAAAATGATGAAAAATGCTGAATGTACATCTGAAAAATAAACAACACAAAAAAAGAGGGGAAACATTCTGTATTACATTCAATCACTTAGAGCACATTCATCAGGGATGAGTCTTTATTAAACACTTTCAATGTGAAAACGAATTTTAAGCTTTTCTGAAACCAGGGATAGAATAAAGCATAAATGATGGGATTAATGGTGGAGTTCAGGAAGAAAAATATAAGAGCAACATTTCTGACATAAAACAAGTCAGCATTACTGTATGGAATCACTAAAGAACAAATATAATATGGCAATAAACACATAAGAAACACAATGACCAGAATACCCAGCAGCATCGCAGCTTTTCGCTCTGATTTGTCACTGACTCTGTTTTTGGAGGATCCTGTGCTGTTGTGAACCTGAAGGGCTCTTATAGCAGTTGCATGTCTTTTAACAATGACAAAAACATGAGTGTATAATATTATAATGAGTGTACATGGCATAAGAAACACAATCAGAAGATCAATGAGAGATGAAACTCCATCTATAACATAAAAACATTTTCCTGGACACATGACATTAGTGAAGTTTCCATTAACAAACAGAAGAGTGAAGTTATAAAAGAGTGAAAACAACCAGTTAAATAAAGTCGCTAGGCAGATCACAGTGGGTGAGATTTTCTCTGAGTAAAAAAAAGGAGAACTTAAAGCCAAAAACCGATCAACTGCTATCAGAGCCACAGTGTGAACAGACACGCTTGTTGCTTGAAAAGTCACAAAACTGAAAACTGAACACATCACTGGTCCAGAGGTCCAACATGACTCAATCAACAAAGTCAAATGAAATGGCATCACAGCAACTCCAGTAAGAAGATCGGACACAGCCAAAGAGAGGATGAGGATGTTAGCAGGCGTGTGGAGCTGTTTGAAGTGACCAACAGAGATGATGACCAGCAGGTTTCCAAACACGGTCAGCAGAGACACAGCTGCTGCAGCCACATACAGGATCACATAGACAGATAAAGAAACAGATCTCTCTGGACACGAATCTTCCTGACAGACATTGCTTTGGTTCACTGCTGTTAGATGCATTCTTCAGTATTTGTATGAAACATCCAAACAGAGTATTGTTGCTTGTGAGTATAGGATTTATAGATTCAAATGTGCAATATGTATCTTCAACATCTCTGAATTGCTCATCATCTCAAACAAAGTATGCATTCACTCTTGGAGGTTCCACAATTAAGACACGCTACAATCGATGCTGCTTTTATACACTTGACATGTTGAGTTTTTCCAAGACCGGCAGCATCAAGGGAGAAGAACATACAGCTAGGAGATCAACTGATTTGTTTCATCCAGAATTTTTTTTGTGAAGAGTGATATAATACAATAATATATGAAATTTATGTTGTGATTCTATGCAATTCTACAAAAGAAAATTATTTCTATATGAAAATAAATAAAAAACATGCAAAAGACGCCTGTGGTCTAAATGTACAACCAACAAATGACAGTTCATTGGGTTTCGAAAATGACCTGCTTTTCTTCACTCAAAGATCTTACTGAGAAAAAGTGAGGTTGTCTGAAAAACCCTAATATGGAGATAGTTTTGCCATTTTTTATTATTTTTTATTTAATTAGCACATGCACAGACTGAAGTAGTTGAAGCCATAGGTAAATGTCGAGAGCTACAATTGTAATTTGTAAATAATAAAATTTATTAATTTACTTTTTTTATTTGATTAAAGTTCTATTTTCACCCCTATAGTAGGTGTTTTTTTTCCATCATCATATTTGAGGAAGGGGGGTACAACAATATAATCTTGCTTAGGGCACCCATTTGGCCAGCAGCGGCCCTGAAGGTGTTGTTATACACGTCTCTGGGAATGTGTGCTCTACTACACACACACACACACACACACACACACTGAAGCACGCGTGGTGTTTTCAGCTCTTCACTATATTGACACATGATATATGCTACACATGTGCACGCCAGCGCGCTATGAGAGCATTTCACCATTTCATTTGATAAAACATCCATTCGTATCGTATACACAGACTGACAGAAACGGCAATGTCTTTATGACAACCTGTCAAAATAAAATTTCGGTTTAACTTGAAGAAATTCAAACAGAAATATAGTACTATTACACAGTAGAGTATACTATACTTCAAGTTGGCCTAATAACTAATAATAATAGTTAATTAAAAAACACTGAAACTCTGTCTACAACCCACCAAAATAAAAGTTTGGTCTAACTCAAAGAAATTATTTAAGAAATTGCACAGTAAAATATACTTTAAAAAAGATATACTAAAACGTTATTTTAAAGGAATATCACACAAGTTTTCATAGATGTTTACATTTAAGCTTGCCAAAAACAATAACACCATATTTTTCAAAACGATTTCTAAAAGTACATTTGTATTTGTGCGTATAATGTTTATTTATTATTATTGTCAGCTATTAAAACCTACTGTATGCTTCAGGGACCATATTCATATAACATCTAAGGCTAAATGTAGCTCTTGACTGGATGAGTTCGATAATGATTAACACAGTAGAAAATCAGTTGAGTCTCCCCATCTGTAAATGTCACTGGTTGTTAAAGTCTTGTGTTTCTTATAATAAGATGATATATTGATAACACTGAACCTTTTATAATGCCTTTCATAAGCACCACCACACTCACTAATGCATACAGAATGTTGATGCATACTGTATGCATTAGTGAGTGTGGTGGTGCTTAGGAGGTATGGTCACTTATTCCTTGTATGAACTGTTTCAAATGCAAGACATTGATTGCATGAGATTAAGTTTGTAATATGCCCTGTGCCCTTTTGTAGTGTACACATATACTATTTATCATCAAACTGTGATAACTGTCTGTGACTAGATTCAGTATATATACATCTGCCATATGTTGCCACTTCATGCTTCTTTCTGCTGAGCAGTTTTTTGAAGATGCGGATTTCATTTTCCAGCTAGGTTTGGCACTTGCCCACACTGCCAAAAGCACCAAAAGTTGGTTAAATGACCATGGGGTTGGTGTGCTTGACTGGCCAGCAAACTCACTGGACCTGAACCCCAGAGAGAATCTAATCTTTGCTTCTGCTGGGAGTTCATTTGCATTTAATAACTTCTGCACATAATCACAATTGTTTTTAATTTTTTCATCATAATATACTAATTTCAAAATCAATGCACAGTTGTCATTGAATATTTGTCAAATTTGTGTTACTAAATCTGGGACTGGGACTATCTAAAGCAGTTTGAGAAGAAGAGTGATATAAAAAACATTAAACTGGCACAGATATAAAGAAAACTAAACAGTTAATGAGTCTGACTGACCAGAATCCTTTATTCCAAAAAAGTTGGTTTTAATTTAAAGGACAAAATATATTGTCTATTTTTGAATATTTAATCTTCAGTCAGATTCAGAATGGACACCAAATTAAGTTTCTGTCACTTCCAAGTTCAAAATAACAAACAAACACCTCTGGATTAACCACACATACAACTGTATTTTCTTTGTTTATCTCCACAGCAGCATTTCAGTATTTAAGGAAATGGTGATTCAACAATATTTACAACATTTCAATTTAAAACTGCACTAAATCATGAACACATTTTTAAAAAGTAAAAAGAAGATAAATTATTGCCTACGGACTGCCATTTAAACTGAGTTTAAAATGCAACTTCACATTTGACATTGTCTCCATCTAGTGGTTACTTCCTGTCTCCTGGGTAAACCTGATTTAGTTCCCTTAATGATTAACCATACTCGTTTCAGGTCATATAACATTTATATACAGCAATATCATACTCATAAACAAACATTAAGTGACGTTGCTTGTTTGTTGAAACTGTAGGATCTATTTCAGGATCATATTACAAAGATTATTTTTGGCACAGTGAGACTGGATACATGGCTAATAACTAACAAGATCAAAAGGAATCGGGGAAACCAAAGCACATCAATTAGCAGTAGCTTTACATTTCCCTGGGTATGAGAGATTTTCTAGGGTCATATAATAAACTGCACAGACATTTCAATGGTCCATGAAAATTCCCTCTGTTTTTGTATTGCGCTTGAGATTCACACCTTATTAAATAAAATGAATGAAACTGAAAATATCTAGTCAATTTTTTTAGTAACACTTACTCATTATTTATTTGGACTAGATTAGATTTATTATGACTAGACTACTGTTTTGACTGGTAGTGTGCTATCATTTATTTATTTATTTGTTCAAATACAGTGTTTGAGAGGAGTTTAAAAGTGAAGTTCACTTATCCACCTTTACAGCAGAAGCTTCATACTAACCGTCAGAGATAAACACATTCATGCAATTTTCACCCACTGAAATCTCATATTTTGCAACCAGGAATGCCAGCTTCTATAACAAACCAGGTGGGTGAAAGATGCATGAAGCTGGAATGATTATCTATTAACAGTAACAATGTTAAAACAGTTTTAAACACAAATTAAGCTCTATGCACAGCCTCTGTAGAATCTTTAACCCAATGCATGTTTAACAAATAGAGTTAAAATAAGTTTTTGTGGTAATGAACCACACACCAAACATGCCGTCCATAGAGCATAACTTCTGTTATATATTCTGTAAGTGGCAATATCTTAACTGTATTCAGAAGGCAACTCAAGACAGTTTCATTAGTGACAATCTTCCATAACTTATAAACATGCCAGTGCAAATGCTGTGGGACATCAGATGGTCAGCCTATTTTTTGACAGAAGCCCAGATAATCAAACCAATAATGACAGCCAGCACAATAAGAACAGCAATCAGGATGAAAATCTTCTTACGGAATGATGTCTGCAGTGAAAAAAAGAAATGAGTCACTAGAACTATATAATAATACTATAGTAATAATAAAATAAGGGATGTCAATTAAGCATGTTAATACAATATTATATTTAATTCATTATTATATATATTTAATAAAAAATACATTTAATAGCAATACAATTAAAAAACCAATTTATGAAAATTTATTTGAGCTGTAATATAATATAATAAAGCATCATAAAAGTAGGTCATACACCAACTCAAACATGCCAGTGTAAGGGAAGCTTACAGGCAAATTACAACTTAAATCTGCATCTATTTCTAATAGAAAGCTAGTAGCATATGACATAAAAAGGACTTGGAATATACTACACAAGTCATATGGGTTACGTTTACAGTCTGTTTTCATGCTTTTGGAGCTCGACGCGGTCCGTCTCCATCTACTTTCATTAGGCTAAATTTCTTGCTTTGTGTTCAACAGAAGGAATAAATAACATGGGCTTGAAAAGATGCAAGGATGAGTGAATGATGGGTCATTAAATAAAAAATAAGCTGTACCTGGTGACTTGCTGCGCTGCTCAGTTGTTGTGTGGCCGACTGCACATTGTTCTCTGCATTTGATACATTGGCCTCTATACTGTCTGCAAAATGTGATGAGGATAAACAGGAAAAACACTGAATTAATTCATTTTCTACAGTTTTGCACTGACAACTAACCACATATTACGACTCGAAAAGTTATAATTCATTGATTAAAACATGTATAATGCATTGTCCCCTTGGATAGTAATTAATTTCTTCAGAACTTAATTTAAAATCCTTTAGTGAGCACTATTTCATCATTCATTCAGGTGTGCATGCCAAAGACTTGGTGGACAGCACTAGCAATGATGCAAACTCTTGTAATTTTGATGAAATATCACACATGTAAACAAAACAAGTGTGTGCTTACTAACAGCTCACATCTTGTTATTAAAAGTTTAGTGCTTGAACAAACAGTCCCACTGAGCTGGTTTGTGTGAAGCCTCGCAGGTCTTCATTATCAGCATCTGCTTCTCCATTTTAACACCTTTAATTGCACTTTCCTGTCTGAGAGTTTCATCACTATTTAGATACTCCCTCAGAACAGAGTCTAAACAGAACCACACAAATTGATTTTTTTTATATCATTTTATTTTTAGTGGAAAAAATTAAAATGAATAAAAAATATTGTTGCTAAATGACAAATTCCTTAAATTCTAGGCAACAACCTGTTCACATAGAGACAGACAAATAGCACCAACCCTGATGGAAGCAGAGATTTGTTAACTGTCCATAAGAATTTGGCTCATTAGTCACAGGACAGCCTCCATTTGTTTACTTTTCAACAATGAAATGACACACTTACCGATCATGTCTCCCTGTTCATGCACCATCAGGCCCAGATCTCTGAAGATTTCATTAATGCCTGTGATGTCCGACTGAAAAACAAGAGAGTATGTTTTACACAGCAAAAACAACCAATCAAAAAGAATTACAGTAGCACAGTTCTTGTCACTTGTAAATGAGTTTTTGTTATCTCTGTGCTTGAATGCGTCTCACCTCCAGCTGTCTGATTGCTGATTCTCTCTCCTGAATGAGCTGCAGATCTTCCTCTGTGATGGCTTCATCATAACTCTGAGTTTGAGCATGAACCTCACTGAAAACATTTATTCATTTTATTTTATTTTTTATTTTTGTATAAACGTGACAAGCAGAGGTGGTGGAAAAACACTTCTGAAACCTTTGAAAGGGTGATGAAAATCCTCCAAACCCATCATCTCTATCTCCAACCTATGAACAGAAAAAACGCTATTATAAATATATATATAATGGTATATGATATAAACTATCATCGCCAGTATAAAATGGTACTTCAAAAAAACAGTGATTCTCAATCATGTTTTTAAACAAACATTCAATTTATCCTACAGTGTGGGGAGTCATATGTGGCTTTTAAGTAGTGTGTATAACCAGGGATGTTACAGCTAACTAAAACTAAAACCATAAATATAAACTTAAATAGAGTACTAAAAATACTCTCCTTTCATTTAGTTTACCTTGAAGTATTAAACTAACTCTAAATAAACTAATAACTAAAAACTACATAGATGTATTTAAAAAAGTAATATAAATGGCAAAGCACAACAGAATTAAAATCTGTAACTAATATTAAAATTAAAAACTATAAAATGTAGAATATAAAAACATTTCAAGGATTCAAAATAATCCTGTATAACTAAACTACTGTATAGAAACTAGCACTTTAACATTTGATATTAGTGTCTCTATAATAGGATCCAACCTTCAGTTGGGTTGATAATATCAATTAATTTTTGTAATTCTTTCAGCCCAGGTGTGACAGATGAAACTTACTGAAACTCTAGAGCTCGCTCGGACACGCGCCACAAACTCCTTCTCCTTCTTTGCTACCTCTCGCTGAGTTTTCTGGAAAACCGCTAGCGCATTGGAGAATTCATTGATGAGACGTTCTCGCTGGATTTTTCTTTGTCGCTGTGTAAGAAAAGGAGAACGCCATATCTGAGCAGGACTGTTAAAAGGATAGTAGATAATCTAAATATTCTTCAAAATATCTTCTTTGTGGGACAGCGAGGAAGTACCTGTTCTGAGGTCACAGGTAAAGCACTGAAATCTTTCATGTATTTGTCTGTCACTTTAGCAAGCTGATTGACCTTCTGCTGTTTCTCTTGTCTGTATGTAAACAAATATAATTGGATTGACATAACTATGATATAACTATTCACTTATTTTTACGTGTGGTCATTTAAAGGGAACAGAACTAGCTGCTTGTATTCGACTCACAATGTCTGTCGCAGGTCAGTCGTGTCTTGTGCTGTTCCAAAATGTCTCATCATCTGCTGGATTTCATTAGCTGGTAAAAACAAAGACAATATCTAGACAAACACACACTGGAAAACACCTTCTGTGCTACTGGTTTATTTAAAAGTCTGTATTATGGTTTCCATTCATTTCCATAATGAATTCACCTTTACAGTTTTGCATGTTGTGGTTTGTAGATGTGTTTTTTTTTCTTATTACAATGGGTAACAGAACATTTGGACCAAGGACTTAGCGATCTTCCAGTTAGTTTCAGGCCAAAATGGATGGTTTTATAATATATTATAGGTACATAAGACATATGCTTGTTCAATATTTATGGTCAAAGGTCTTCAAATCACATAAATAAGGATGGATGTAGTAAAACTACTCACTTAGCAATGTTATTCTCTGGATATTTGAACTTATAGTCTGTGCCAGCATATTTGGGTCAACTCCGCCTGATCCAGCCATGATGGAGATCTTCACAGAATGAGTCACCAAACCTAGAAAGATTACACGTTAAATCAAATTTACTTCCAGAATTACAGGGCAAACATGCATATGAATATACAGGAGCTATTTTATGACAAAACATTAACATACCCTTTTAAAAATATTTTTCTATTGCTTATAAACACTTAGATGGTCTTAAATTAAAATGCAGTAACACTTAAAATATATTTTTGTTGCATTCTGTCCTCCACTCACTTTCACATATCATTTTAAGGTGCAATATATCTCATACATTTAGGCAAGAGTTGACTATATAATAAAAGTAGATTAAAACTGAAATTATATATATATATATATTCATCGTTTTGTCATGTGTATACTATTTACAGTCCAGAACAGCATAATGGTAGATGTTGTGTAGCCTATACCGTGTCGTTCCCATTGTAACAACTTTGCCCATATTGTTTCACTACGTGCCTCGCGTTAAATATATCTTAAAAGTTCAATAATGATACGAAAGCTGTTGTTCAAATGTTAGCAGGATAACTAGTAGGCTAAGTTACACCTTGTTCATCTGACTAGTTTACCAACATTTACTGCACCTGCAAAACGAAAGAATGCGGAAACAACAGCGCCCAAACTGACAAAAATATTCATTTATAAAATCAGACGGTTTTTATTTTTACTTCACCGACACACACCAAACATTCAACAAGAATGGTCAAAAATATGAACGCGTGGGACAGTTTCGAATAAATATTTAGATCGCGCGCTGTCAAAGACAGTTTCACTCTGAATGAAGTTCAGAAACAGCGAAGCTGCGGTACACTTTATCACTGACTTTTTCTCTAAAGTACTTCTTAATTAAGTCAGCGTACTTACAGTACAATGAGTACAATGACATGTCTTTTACCTTGATATATACGTTGCTTGTTTAGTTTACCTGGATTTCCTGAGTGAAACTCCGAGTCCCCAGCTGATTTCTTGACGCACGGGTCACGTGATTTCGCTTCAATCTTCCGCGTGAGTTCAGAAACAAGGAAATTTGCATACCTGGTATTTTCATTCACAAATATTTGATGGTTGTCTCAAAATATAAGACTTACCTCAACTAAAGTAGAAACTATAGCTTGTTCTTAAGTTTATTTCACTGCAAACTAGTTAAAAATAAAGTAGATATTAAGTAGCCAAATGGGTTAATTATTCAGCATTAAGCTAAAGTTCACAAAAAACAGTTACAATTCTCTTCCCGTTTAAATAATAACGTTTTAATCTCCTAATTGTAATGTCTTTATTGTGTATTGTCATTCTAAATTATGTAAAGATAAAAAAGGCCACCAAAGATCACCAAACCAAATATACTAATTTCTGTAACCATTACAGGCATTTTCATATTGACAGTCTTCAGGAAATAAGTTCATCTGGTTAGTGGCTGTATGCAGTATTTTAAGCTTGCAGTGACCTTTTGAACCAGGGCTAAGATATTTCATATATAAAGAGATTGATGCATAAATTAATTTAAAACAAACTGAGTAATGCATAAATTAATTTAAAACAACCTGATTAATGCAGAAAGTATCACAAGATGATTCTGAAATTGTTTCATATTAAGCATACTCATATACCAGGGAATGTAGCAAATGAAATACACAAAAACAATTATGCTCAATATTTTTGTTGCTTTCACCTCTGATTTCCAGAATGATTTGAGATTCTTCTGAGATGCCCTTTTCTTTGACGTGTTGGGAATAGCTTTAGCTTGTCTCAAGGCCACAGAGGGAATTCTTTCATACAAAATTAACAAATCCATTGGTTCTAGATTATAACAGATGGAAACAGACCATCCTAAACTTATGCACATCAGTGTTTTTCTAATTGTCATTTTTGACATACCTGTACAGTGGCTCACAAACAGCATAATAGCAATCAATAGCTACAAGCATGACATAAATGAGTGACACAGGCCCAAGAACAGACATAATCACGTGAAAGTGAGAGGATGAGGAAGTTGGTCAGTGTGTGTAGCTTGAAAATCGTTGAGATGATGACAAGTTGATTTCCACACACAGTCAGCACAGAGATTGCAGATATGTAGAAGAACAAGAACACATTTACAAAATTCAAATGAAAGTCAAGTGAACAGCTTGTATTCCAGTGGCAAGGCAGTGAGAGAAAGTCTTCACTGCTTTAAAGCTCAAGGACCATGTTTATGATATTACTGCAGATCCAGAATCCTAAAGCAGAACCTCACTGCCAGTTTGCTTATATAAAGGCAAACAACAGGTCATGACCGAGAAATACATTAGCATTATTAGAATTACATTATCCCTGCTGTCGCCTCTGGCTTGCTTAATTGGGGACACTTAATTTCCAGTGATATTGTCGACTTGATTGAACAGATACTATTTGAACTGAACTTGAACTGGATGATGACATCCCTGAATTCAGTGATGAACTGCCTTTATCTAAAAATTGCATTTACTGTCTTTTTGCACTGAGGCACTATTTTCCTATTTGATACTGTAAAGCACTTAGCTTGATCTGAGGTGGATACTGTGTCCTGTGGCGCCATATTAAAGAGTGCCAAAACTGTATTATTTATTATTAATAACGTTTCATGATGAAATAGATTCAGAAAGTATTTAAAATAATACTGAGATTTATTGGACAGGCTGCACACACTACAAACAGCTAATGTTTAGTACAGGTTTGTTCACGC
Source organism: Carassius gibelio (assembly GCF_023724105.1). Lineage (NCBI taxonomy): Eukaryota > Metazoa > Chordata > Actinopteri > Cypriniformes > Cyprinidae > Carassius > Carassius gibelio. The sequence goes on from NC_068415.1 coordinate 4,158,456, forward strand.
ATCACTTGAGAACAGCAAACTAAGACCGATTTTCAGGATTTAAGAATCAATATTATTGGTTCATAAAAATCTATTAAAATGCAGAAATCTATTTCAACACAGAACTATTAAGACTGCTAAGGGATTTCTTGCTCATTAAAGCTTTTATAGACATTTGGCTGAATAATACTGAATGTATAAACTACTGAATATGTGTGCCTTAAGCATTCCCCTTTTATACGTGACTTAAAATCTTAATATTTTAAATGTTTGCACCATCAAATCAGAATTCAACTCATTTTTTATAATTTGGGAGGCAATATGTATTCATTGTTATACATTAGGCATAGTGTGCCAGAATTCCTTTATTTTTGCTCATGTTTTTCCTCATATACTGAATGAATGGGCGGTTTTGGGGCCTAGTAGGCCATATGTTATTTCTTGCACCAAAAGACTTCAGCACCAGTGGTGATATACCACAATAGTTGTGACACAATCAGAAGTTATTATTTTTTTTTCTGGAAAACTTTTGCCTTTAACTTCACTTAATTTGAAAGACATATATCATACTTTTCACTACACTACATTTCTATCAAGGTCGTCAAAGTAGCTTTGTAGCTTTGAATGGGTGGGTGATTTTTCTTCTTCTATAAAACATTCCTTTTTTTTAGGTACTGCAAGTATTATATACAACCATAATAAAACTGTGCATAGGTACTTTTAATTAAAATCAGTCTTTACAACTTTCACTTGTAATGGAGTAATATTTGACCAGTATTATCTGTACTTTCACTCAAGTAATGGAATTGTGTACTTTTTCCACCTCTGTACATTTGCACTTGACACATTCACTAACTAAACTAAGATTGACTGCTTTTGTTTTAGATTTTACAAAAATCACGTAGACCTATTTTGCCAGGATACAAAGTCAGCTAAGTCATCTTTTAATTTTGCACAAATAAAACACCCGCTATTTACACTGTTCTTTGTTAATTTTGTTGAAAAATGATTTCAGTAAATATAAAAATAGTGACTGTTGAAATATTAAATCAAACTGTGAATACATTGATATCAGATGAGTTTGGTTCTAAAATTCTCCTCGTTACAATGAGAGAAAGGGTTTTCCTAAACCATGGGTAGAAAAAGCCATATATGATGGGGTTTATGGTGGAGTTAATGTAGCCTAACCAGACAAACACTTCAAAGAGAGCAAGTGGGGTAGAAAAGTTGATGTAAGGATCCATCACAGAGTTTATAAAAAATGGCAACCAGCAAATGATAAAAGCACCAACGACCACACCAAGAGTTTTTGCTGCTTTTCGTTCAGATCGTCGAGAGCTTTTAAACAGATTCTCATTATCATGCTGGTTTGCCTCACTGATTGTTCTTACATGCTTTTTTGCAACTACGAAAATCCTAACATACAGTCCAATCATGACGGAACAAGGAAAGAAAAAAGTTATTAATGTGTCTAAAACAGACCATAATTTACTGAAAAACAGACTGCAATGTCCTATACAATTTATTGATTCTATATATTCCTCCAGTCCTTCCTCATTAGCTTTTGAGTACAGCAGACCATATGAATAGACTGCAATCATAGTCCAGCTTATCATCACCATGACCCATGCAATAGGTATGGTTATTCTTGTAGGATACTGAAGTGGATAACAAACAGCCTGATGTCGATCAATAGCAATACAAACAAGATGCAAAATAGACACTGATGCGAGAAACAAGTCAAAAGAGGAGTGCAGCAAACAGAAGGCATCTCCATAATACCAGCAGCCATCCACAGAACGGATCATACTGAAAGGCATGACCAACAGTCCAAGCAGCAGATCTGCTAGAGCCAGAGACATCACAAGGATGTTAGTGGGAGTCTGGAGCTGTTTGAAGTGCGCAATGGAAATGATGACCACCGAATTTCCTAGAATGGTCACAGTCATTGCAGACACCAATACAAGATACACCACAGTCTGTGTGTAAACATGATGTGTCCCTTTTAAACAAGAGTTGTTCACTGCAGGAAAACAAAGCTGAGTGGGATCGTATTCTTGTGATGATAAATCCATCCTGCCTGTCATGTTTTTTCGATTCTAAAAAGTAAAATCTAGTAAGTTCCAGTTGGACTAGTAAGGCCCTTAAATACACTTCATGCTATTTTCTGACCCTCCCACATCATCACAGGGCAGCAAATATAAATACACGAGAGGGCGCAGTTTCACCAGCGAACCCAAAGACCAGGGGAAAAAGCTGAGACATTCCTCCACTGCAGAGGCGGATCTAGAAAAATATTGATGGGGTGGCGAGAAGGGGGCAGGAATTTTTTGAGTCAGTTTGGGGACCATTTGAATCAGTTCGGGAGTTCGGAGCTGGTTCGCGAATCATTTGAGTCAGTTCGGGAGTTCAAAGCGGGTTCGCGAATCATTTGAGTCAGTTATGGGGATCGCGAATCATTTGAATCAGTTCGGGAGTTCGTAGCGGGATCGCGAATCATTTGAGTCAGTTATGGGGATCGCGAATCATTGGAGTCAGTTTGGGAGTTCGGAGCGGGTTCGCGAATCATTTGAGTCAGTTATGGGGATCGCGAATCATTTGAGTCAGTTTGGGAGTTCGGAGCGGGATCGCGAATCATTTGAGTCAGTTTTGGGATCGCGAATCATTTGAGTCAGTCTGGGAGTTCAAAGCTGGTTCGCGAATCATTTGAGTCAGTTATGGGGATCGCGAATCATTTGATCAGTTCGGGAGTTCTTTGCGGGATCGCGAATCATTTGAGTCAGTTATGGGGATCGCGAATCATTTGAATCAATTCGAGAGTTCGGAGCGGCTTCGCGGATCATTTGAATCAATTCGAGAGTTCGGAGCGGGTTCGCGAATCATTTGAGTCAGTTCAGGAGTTCAAAGCGGGTTCGCGAATCATTTGAGTCAGTTCGGGAGTTCGTAGCGGGTTCGTGAATCATTTGAGTCAGTTTGGGGATTGCAAATCATTTGAGTCAGTTCGGGAGTTCGGAGCGGGATCACGAATCACGAAAGATTCGCGCTCGTAAATTTTCACATTGGTCATAACCTTTAATTCCTTGCTGCCAACTGGGGTGGCAACAGGGGTGGCAAAGCTTTCTTTTAGGGTGGCCTATGCCACCCCGTTAGATCCGCCCCTGCTTCACTGTAAGAGTTGTCAGAAAACTGTGATTTTGGTGCTAACAGAGAGAACATAAGAGACAGATTAGTTGTAGGAATTAGAGACAAGGACCTGTCAAAAATATTACACCTAATTAAAGATCTCACTCTGGATGTCGTGGTACAAATGGTAAGACAAGCTGAAGAAGTTTCTGGCTACAGGTACAGCAGAGAGCGCCAAACAGAAAAAAATAAAATAAATAAATAAATAAATATATATATATATATATATATATATATATATATATATATATATATATATATATATATATATATATATATATATACCACGTCGAGCGTCCCCGGCGCCAGACTGCTACGCCTGGCCTATGGCATTGCGGATTAACCCCAGCAGCGAGGGATCTTTGGCAGCGCGTCCCTCCTTCCTCCCAGGTTTCAACACCAATGTAATGCTTTACAAACTTCTTAATCTCAGGAAGAAGGAGGCTGGAATCGGCGGACATTCAAATAAAACTTAAATGACAAATCAAAGACTAAACTCCCGGATGACTGTAGCGCACAAACAAAAAACAAACACAAAATAAAATCCAGGCCTGGTCCTCTCTCGTCCTTCACTGTTGTCGCTCTTTTGTATCTTTCCAATCTCCTCCTTGGGACTCCAGACCAGTGAGCGTCGCAGGTGTCGCTCATTTCCAATCACTCAACCGGCCTTGTTCCATTCCCATGGCTCTCGGCCCCACCACACTCGTCACAGTCACCATGTGTTTGTGCTCACCCTGAGGTGATGAAGCAGATACGGGATCCGTCTGTTGCTAGTAGCCCCGTTCTGGCCAGGCCGAGTATGGTTCGCAGATCTGGTGGCGCTCCACGAAGGCTCTCCGTGGGAGATGCCGATCAGGACAGACCTACTCTCACAGGTGCAGGGCACGATAATTCACCCTCGCCCGGAGTTGTGGAAGATGGGGGTGTGGCCCCTGATGGGGCACAGCTCGTAGCATCCGGTCTCTCAACCGAGGTTGTTGTGACCATACTCTTGGATACCTCATGGTGCAGAGACCATCAGCTTGACCCAGCTAATTGCCCAGTTGGTACAGTTCTGGAGTTTCTGCAAGCCAGGCTCTCTGCAGGGTTGACCCACTCCACGCTGAAGGTTTACATGGTGGCCATTGCAGCCTAGCATGAAGACACCCCCTAGTTACATGTTTCCTCTGTGGTGCACCCCGTCACACCACAACCTGTAGTGCTGCAGTCCTTCTGCCCTCCTCCCTTTCAGTAGCCCGACCAAGAGAAGCTAAACTGTATGTGTCCAGTTCGAGATCTGGACACATACATCCATAGAGCTGCCCTAAGGAGAAAATCGGACCAATTGCTAGTGTGCTACGGTCCCCCCAAAAGGTCTCCCCCTAAGCAGACTATTAGTCTTTGGATAGTTGAGACTATCAGCACCACCTATGAGTCCTCTGGTCTTCCCCCGCTGTTGGGATACAAGGCTCACTTTACTCAGGGTATGTCAGTCTCCAAGGCCTTCCTAGCAGGTGTGTCCATGCTGGATATCTGCAACGCTGCAGGGTGGTCCACACCTTCAACCTTTGTAAGATTCTATGGCCTTGACATGCCAGTCACTCCAGGCACTTCAGTTCTCTCGTCCTAAGCTGTTTTCTTTGGATACACACTAGGCAGGGATTTGGTAGTCTGGCAGCGTGGGCACCTCATTCCCCGTAGCGTTTTTTGACGCAGCTCGAGTTCCCAAAGAGGAACGTCTCTAGTTTATGCCTGTAACCATGGTTCCTCAAGGGAACGAAATGCTGCATCTTGATGCCATACCCCCGGCACCCCTGCCGGCACTTGCTGGTACTTGAAGCTGATGCCTGCTGCGCGGCACGTGCCTTTATAGCCTCCTGGTCACTTACGTCACCCCACCCGTGACATCATGCTCTTCCATTGAACAGATTACACATGATATTCAGAGTCGCTCATGCTAAACGCGTTCCCCATAATGTTTTTCTACACAGTTCTCGTTCCATTGAGAAACCATGGTTACATGCGTAACCTAGAGACATTTTTGTTGCTTTCACCACTGATTTCCTGATTTTTCTGAGATGCCCTTTTCTTTGACGTGTTGGAAATGGCTTTAGCTTGTCTCAAGGCCACAGAGGGAATTCTTACATACAAAATTAACAAATCTATTGGTTCTAGATTATAACGGATGGAAACTTATGCACATCAGTGTTTTTCTAATTGTAATTTTTGACATACCTGTACATGAGTGGCTCACAAACAGCATAATAGCAATCAATAGCTACAAGCATGACATTAATGAGTGACAGAGACCCAAGAACAGACATAATCACGTGAAAATGAGAGGATAAGGAAGTTGGTCAGTGTGTGTAGCTGCTTGAAAATCGTTATAGAGATGATGACAAGTTGATTTCCACACACAGTCAGCACAGAGATTGCAGATATGTAGAAGAACAAGAACACATTTACAAAATTCAAATGAAAGTCAAGTGAACAGCTTGTATTCCAGTGGCAAGGCAGTGAGAGAAAGTCTTCACTGCTTTAAAGCTCAAGGCCCATGTTTATGATATTTCTGCAGATCCAGAATCCTAAAGCAGAACCTCACTGTCAGTTTGCTTATATAAAGGCAAATAACAGGTCATGGCCGAGAATTACATTAGCATCAGCTAAATAAACAATATTAATGGATGTTTGCAAGAGTTAAATTTTGTTAATGAGCATGTTATCCCCCATTCTACCTTACTCAACTAAACAATCAGTAATAAACGAAACAAATTATGGGAAACATTATAGGACAAAAAAACAAAACAAAAAAACACTTAATTTCCAGCGATATCATCGACTTGATTGAACAGATACTATTTGAACTGAATTTGAACTGGATGATGACATTTTAAAATGCAGAAATTTATTTCAACACAGAACTATTAAAATTGCTAAGGGCTTTTATAGACATTTGGTTGAATAATACTGAATGTATAAACTACTGAATATGTGTGCCTTAGGCATTCCCCTTTTATACATGACTTAAAATCTTCTTTTAAGTCAAATTTCACCTCACTACATTTCTATCAAGGACGTCAAATAGAAAATTTTTACTTTAGCTTCGTGGGTGAATTTTCTTCATCTCTAAAACATTACTTTTTGTTTAGGTACTGCATGTATTACATACAACAATAATAAAATGATGCCTAGGTACTTTTACTTCTTTACAACTTTTACTTGTAATGGAGTAATATTTGACCAGTATTATCTGCACTTTCACTCAAGTAATAGAATGCATACTTTGTCCACCTCTGTACATTTGCACTTAACACATTCACTTACTAAACTAAGATGGACTGCTTTTGTTTTTGATTTTCCAAAAATCATGTAAACCTATTTTGCCAGTCAGAGTCACTTAAATCATCTTTTAATTTTGCACAAATAAAACACATGCTATTTACACTGTTATTTGTTCATTTTGTTGTAAATAATTTCATTAAGTATAAAAATATTGACTTGAAATATTAATTCAAACAATGAAAACATTGATATCAGATGAGTTTGGTTCAAAAATTCTCCTTGTTACAATGAGAGAAAGGGTTTTCCTAAACCATGGGTAGAAAAAGCCATATATGATGGGGTTTATGGTGGAGTTAATGTAGCCTAACCAGACAAACACTTCAAAGAGAGCAAGTGGGGTAGAAAAGTTGATGTAAGGATCCATCACAGAGTTTATAAAAAATGGCAACCAGCAAATGATAAAAGCACCAACGACCACACCAAGAGTTTTTGCTGCTTTTCGTTCAGATCGACGAGAGCTTTTAAACACATTCTCATTATCATGCTGGTTTGCCTCACTGATTGTTCTTACATGCTTTTTTGCAACTACGAAAATCCTAACATACAATCCAATCATGACGGAACAAGGTAAGAAAAAAGTTATTAACGTGTCTAAAACAGACCATAATTTACTGAAAAACAGACTGCAATGTCCTATACAATATATTGATTCTATATATTCCTCCAGTCCTTCTTCATTAGCTTTTGAGTACAGCAGACCATATGAATAGACTGCAATCATAGTCCAGCTTATCATCACCATGACCCATGCAATAGGTATGGTTATTCTTGTAGGATACTTAAGTGGATAACAAACAGCCTGATGTCGATCAATAGCAATACAAACAAGATGCAAAATAGACACTGATGTGAGAAACAAGTCAAAAGAGGAGTGCAGCAAACAGAAGGCATCTCCATAATACCAGCAGCCATCCACAGAACGGATCATACTGAAAGGCATGACCAACAGTCCAAGCAGCAGATCTGCTAGAGCCAGAGACATCACAAGGATGTTAGTGGGAGTCTGGAGCTGTTTGAAGTGCGCAATGGAAATGATGACCACCGAATTTCCTAGAATGGTCACAGTCATCGCAGACACCAATACAAGATACACCACAGTCTGTGTGTAAACATGATGTGTCCCTTTTAGACATGAGTTGTTCACTGCAGGAAAACAAAACTGAGTGGGATCGTATTCTTGTGATGATAAATCCATCCTGCCTGTCGTGGTTTCTTCGTCTCTGAAAAGTCAAATCTAAGTTCCAGTTGGACTAGTTAGGCCCTTAAATACACTTCATGCTATTTTCTGACCCTCCCACATCATCACAGGGCAGCAAATGACGAACAAGCACTATTTAAATAATTTAAAGCACTATTTAAAATATTTAAATATACACTCTCAGAGGAAAGGTACAAAACTCTCACTGGGGCGGTAACCTTTTAAATGGAACTAAAGGTACTTTTTAGTACGTACCTTTAAGACGAGACTGTAAAATTCAATTCCTGAAGGGCCACTGTCCTGCAGTGTTTTGCCAACCCTAATCAAACACACCTGAACCAGCTAATCAAGGGCTGTATACAAAACTGCATACTTCCCAACTGTACAAGTGAAAAACAAAATGTGACAAAATAAGTATGTCACATTCATACTTTATAGAACATATTCTTTTTGCAGTTGTGAAGTATTTACTTATTCATAAAAGTACCTACCTATTTAAGAGATTGTGATTTGTAATGCAACTAAGTTTCTTAGGATTCTTTGCAACTTCCAGGTTTTTTGAAGCTGGATGGAGTTAAACTCTGCAGGACAATGGTCCTCCAGGAATGGATTTTTACACTTGCCATATGCCACATACTGTAAATATTATAAACATTTTTTGCTTGCAACTGCTTGCATCATGCGGAAGAACTTCGTAGCCGGAACTACTTCTCTCTGTTTATGTCGAATCACAAAGGTACTGGGTTACTCCGCAGTGGTACCCCTGAAGCAATCTAAAATAGTCTGAATATAAACACTTATTATAGGTGCACCCTAGTGATTCAGGATAAGCTAAAAACACGGTTTGGAAAATGGATTCATGGTGTACTCGCTTATTATATAAATTTTTCTACATTTTGAACACAAACAAAGTTACGGACCGCAGCTCTGATTGGCTGTTTTCTTACCGGGAGCGGTCCGTAACTGCAAATGGCAATAGGACCACTGGGAGGAGCCAGAGGAGCTTGATTTTTTCACAGATTATCTGTCTCATATTCTACTGTCAGGACACAATGACAGGTTTAAAAAATATGTAAAAAATATATATTTTTACAAAAGTTACCTACTGCAGCTTTAAGCATACTCATATATCAGGGAATGTAGCAAATGAAATGTTCCACTTCAGGAACTCGAGCTGCGTTGAAAAACGCTATGGGGAATGCGTCTAGCGTGAGCGACTCTGAATATCATGTGTAATCTGTCCAATGGAAGAGCGTGACGTCACGGGTGGGGTGACGTAAGCGACCAGGAAGCTATAAAGGCATGTGGCACAGCCGGCGTAGGCTTCGTGTCTTTCAGCAAGCGCTCTGTGTGTGCATGTTATTCTGTCTTGTCAGTCTTATTTATTGTTGTTTGTCACTATTAGCTCCTCAAAGAGTAAGCAATAGTCAAAGAGCAAAGCTAAGACGAGACATCTGAAAGGTGAATCCAGATCGCGTTTCAGATTGTGTGTTCCTCGCTACATCACGAGTGGGGATACACACAGTCTTTGTGCGGTTTACCTGGGATCGAAGCATGCTGTTTCAGCTCTTGAGGGAGCTGACTGCTTGCACTGGTACGAGCCAGTGTGGACGTTTCGATCCTTCTCGGGAGGGAGTCTTCGCCAACGTTTCTCGCGGTGTCAGTCCTGTTTTCGCCGAGGTGGAGCAGAGCGGCGCCTGCATTCGCTGGGTTCGCAGATAGATCTACTGGAGGGTATGGAGACGGGCGCGTCCTTATCTCCTACCTCACCCACCAGATCTGCCAGATCTCTGGGTTCGGAAGCTGCGAGCTGCGGTCCTTCCCCCCGAGTAACGGCCTTGACCAAATGCCTTTTTTCACGGTTCCTTCCTCTGTGAACTCACATCTGCAGCTATTTATATCAGAGGAGATTAATACTGTTTGTGTAACTAAGCAGCTCGTGCGCTGCCGAGGCAACGCGTGTATTACACCAAACCAGACCTTGTTTACTCATCTGATTGGTTAGCTGCATTTAATTCTGAGGAATTAAATTCAGTATTTATCTGACTATGAGAAGTTAGATATGAATTGTATCAACAAGGCATACTGTGTTTACTCATCTGACTGCATTAAATTCTGAGGAATATAATGACATTAATCTCACTCTGAGAAATTATATATACTTTAAGGGATGCTGGCAGGAGCAGCCCTCTCATTGTATCATCAGTGCAGTTTTAACATCGCATTTTGTTTTCTTGATGTGCTTACGCGCCAATTGCTAAGTTAACAACACAAAGATATTTGAAGCAGTTTTACTCACCGCCTGCGGTTCCAACACGTGATCGTGACCCTTTTTCGTTGGGACTGCATTATCCTTAAGAAATAAACGATATGCAAATCCGGAGTCAAACTGGGCCTTGTTTGTAAAACAAGCATCTTCGAAATGCAGGGAACAAACAAAAACACTCGCACAGCTCCGTTGATGCTCTGTAAAAATAAACTCCATCCACTGGTCCCTTAATGCTGTTTTTGTTTTTTTGGGGTAATCTGTGAAGGGTTGTCTTGCCCTGGCAACCAAAAACACACTTCTTTTGTGACATTTCGCTCTCGCTCTGATCAGTGAATGTCTCTGTTCAGTGCTCTGCTCTACGGGAGCGCGCGCTCTTCCGGCAGAAGTGCCCTTAGGACCCATATAAGGAAATTCCACTCCATCTAACGTCACACAGACCCATACTCGAAAAAAACTTTCCGAAACTTGTGACAAACTGGCGAACGGCGCTGACTCCTCTGCTTCCTCATGGATGGTGTCATCACGGGCGGCTGGCAGCGAGTTTGTCCGTCCCCGGCAACTCACTCCAGCCCACAGCCTCGAGCGTCCCCGGCGCCAGACTGCTGGCACTGTGGATTCACCACAGCAGCGAGGGATCTTCTGCAGCACGTCCCTCTTTCCTCCCAGGTTTCGGCACCAGTGTAATGCTTTACAAATTTCATAATATTGGGAAGAAGGAGGCGGGAACTGGCAGTCATTCAAATAAAAATTTTATGATAAATCAAAGACAAAACACGCGGACGACTGTCGTGCACAAATAAAAACCAAACACAAAATGAAATCCAGGCCTGGTCCTCTCTTGTCCTTCACTGTCGTCTCTCTTTTGTATCCTTCCAATCTCCTCCTTGGGACTCCAGACCAGTGAGTGTCACAGGTGTCGCTCATTTCCAATCACTCAACCAGCCATGCTCCGTTCCCACGGCTCTCGGCCCACCCCACTCATCACAGTCGTCATGTATTGGTGCGCACCCTGAGGTGCTCAAGTGGACCTATTTGCGACTCAAGAGAAATCCCAATGTCCCCTTTGGTACTCTCTAGTTCATTCAGCTCCTTTGGGACAGAACGCTATGGTACAGACCAGGACGAGGCTTCGTCTGTACGCATTTCCCCCTATTGCTCTGCTCCCAGGAGTTCTGGCAAGAGTATGCCGAGACGGGGTGCGTCTATTGCTAGTAGCCCCATTCTGGCCGGGCAGAGTATGGTTTGCAGATCTGGTCTCGCTCAATGAAGGCTCTCCGTGGGAGATGCCGATCAGGACAGACCTACTCTCACAGGTGCATGGCACAATAATTCACCCTCGCCCAGAGTTGTGGAAGCTGTGGGTGTGGCCCCTGAGGGGGTACAGCTCATAGCATCCGGTCTCTCAACCGAGGTTGTTGAGACCATCCTCCAATCCAGAGCTCCCTCAATGAGAGCTCCCGCCCTGAGGTGGAAACTCTTCACCTCATGGTGCAGAGACTGTCAGCTTGACCCAGCTAATTGCCCAGTTGGTACAGTTCTGGAGTTTCTGCAAGCCAGGCTCTCTGCAGGGTTGACCCACTCCACACTGAAGGTTTACATGGCGGCCATTGCAGCCTAGCATGAAGACACCCACTAGTTACATGTTTCCTCTGCGGTGCGCTGAGGCTGAGACCTCCAGTACGGTCCCGTATTCCCCCATGGGACTTTGTCGTGGTTTTAGAGGCCCTTTGTAAAGCTCCATTCGAGCCAATACAAGACATATCAGGCAGACATCTGACCCTCAGAACTACCTTTCTGTTGGCTATCACCTCTCTGATGAGAATCAGAGATCTTCAGGCCCTCTCAGTGGCCCCTACTTATCTTGACTTTGTGCCCGGCCTGGCCAAAGCGTTCATATACCCTCGAGCGGCATATGTTCCTAAGGTTCCCTCTGTCACACCACAACCTGTAGTGCTGCAGGCCTTCTGCCCCAACCAAGAGAAGCTAAACTGTATGTGTCCAGTTCGAGCACTGGACACATACGTCCACAGAGCTGCCCTAAGGAGAAAATCGGACCAATTGCTAGTGTGTTACGGTCCCCCCAAAAGGGGCTTTCCTGGTCTTTGGATAGTTGAGACTATCAACACCACCTATGAGTCCTCTGGTCTTCGCCCGCTGTTGGGAGTCAAGGCTCACTCTGCTCGGGGTATGGAGGTCTCCAAGGCCTTCCTAGCAGGTGTGTCCATGCTGGATATCTGCAATGCTGCAGGGTGGTCCACACCTTCAACCTTTGTAAGATTCTATGGCCTTGACATGCCAGTCACTCCAGGCACTTCAGTTCTCTCGTCCTAAGCTGTGCTCTTTGGATACATACTAGGCAGGGATTTGGTAGTCTGGCAGCGTGGGCACCTCGTTCCCCATAGTGTTTTTCGATGCAGCTCGAGTACCTGAAGAGGAACGTCTCTAGGTTATGCATGTAACCATGGTTCCTCGAGGGAACGAGACGCTGCGTCAAGATGCCATATCCCCTGCCGGCGCTTGCTGGTACTTGAAGCTGATGCCTGCTGCGCGGCACGTGCCTTTATAGCTTCCTGGTCACTTACGTCACCCCGCCGGTGATGTCACGCTCTTCCATTGGACAGATTACACATGATATTCAGAGTCGCTCATGCTAGATGCGTTCCCCATAACGTTTTTCTACACAGCATCTCGTTCTATCCAGGAACCATGGTTACATGCGTAACCTAGAGACGTTTTTGTTGCTTTCACCTGTTGATTTCCAGAATGATTTGAGATTTTTCTGAGATGCCCTTTTCTTTGACTTGTTGGAAATTGCTTTAGCTTGTCTCAAGGCAACAGAGGGAATTCTTACATACAAAATTAACAAATCTATCTAGATTATAATGGATGGAAACTTATGCACATCAGTGTTTTTCTAATTGTAATTTTTGACATACCTGTACATGAGTGGCTCACAAACAGCATAATAGCAATCAATAGCTACAAGCATGACATTAATGAGTGGCACAGACCCAAGAACAGACATAATCACGTAAAAAGTGAGAGGATGAGGAAGTTGGTCAGTGTGTGTAGCTGCTTGAAAATTGTTGAGATGATGACAAGTTGATTTCCACACACAGTCAGCACAGAGATTGCAGATATGTAGAAGAACATGAACACATTTACACAATTCAAATGAAAGTCAAGTGAACAGCTTGTATTCCAGTGGCAAGGCAGTGAGAGAAAGTCTTCACTGCTTTAAAGCTCAAGGCCCATGTTTATGATATTACTGCAGATCCAGAATCCTAAAGCAGAACCTCACTGCCAGTTTGCTTATATAAAGGCAAACAACAGGTCATGACCGAGAATTACATTAGCATCAGCTACATAAACAATATTAATGGATGTTTGCAAGAGTTTAATTTTGTTAATGAGCATGTTATCCCCCTATTCTACCTTATTCAAGGAAACAAGCAGCAATAAACTAAAATTATGGGACACATTTTAGGACAAAAAAACAACAACAATACAACAGAGTCAAGTTAAATAGTGCTTTACGTTTTGTGGCCTATCCTAGCAAACCTTACATCAATGGAAAGCATATTTATTCAGCTTTCAGATGATGTATAAATCTCAATAAGAAAAGAAAATTGACCATTCTGACTGGTTTTGTGGTCCAGGGTCACATATATGCTTGAATGCAATGACCGGAGACTTTCAACTAATAATAGATTACATTTTCTATTTGTTTCTTGACAAACCCTACCAGAACAATTTGGAGGTTATATGGGAATATGCATGGAAAAATATTTGTCACCTCTGGTTTTTTAGTTGGGGACACTTAATTTCCAGCAATATCATCGACTTTATTGTACAGATACTATTTTAAATGAATTTGAACTGGATGATGACATCCCTGAATTCAGTGATGAACTGCCTTTATCTGAAAATTGAGTGTTTACTACTGTCCTTTTGCACTGAGGCACTATTTTCCTATTTGATACTGTAAATTACTTAGCTAGATCAGAGGTGGATATGTGTTCTGTGGTGACATTTTAAAATGCAGAAATCTATTTCAACACAGAACTATCAAGTTTGCTAAGGGATTCCTTGCTCATAAAGGCTTTTATAGACATTTGGTTGAATAATACTGAATGTATAAACTACTGAATATGTGTGCCTTAATCATTCCTCTTTTATATGTGACTTAAAATCTTTTATGTCACATAAATTTTGAAATGATTGGACCATCATGTTTTTTTATAATTTGGGAGGCAATATGTATTTAATGTTATACATAAGGCACAGTGTGTCAGAATTACTTATTTTTGCTCATGTTTTTGGGCCTAGTAGGGCCTATATGAATGTTATTTCATGAACCAAAATACTTCAGCACCGGTGGTGATATACCACAATAGTTCTGACACAATTAGAAACAATTTCTTTTCTGGAAAACTTATGACTTAAACTTCACTAAATTTGAAATACATATATCGTGCTTTTCACTACACTACATTTCTATCAAGGACGTCAAATCGTTTTTTGTAGCTTGGTGGGTGAATTTTCTTCTTCTCTAAAACATGGCTTTTTTTTTAGGTACTGCAAGTATTACATACAACAATAATAAAATGATGCCTAGGTACTTTTACTTACATAAGGAAAAATCTTTACAGTATTTACAACTTTCACTAGTAATGGAGTAATATTTGACCAGTATTATCTGCACTTTCACTCAAGTAATAGAATGCATACTTTGTCCACCTCTGTACATTTGCACTTAACACATTCACTAACTAAACTAAGATGGACTGCATTTGTTTTTGATTTTCCAGAAATCATGTAAACCTATTTTGCCAGTCAGAGTCACTTAAATCATCTTTTAATTTTGCACAAATAAAACACATGTTATTTACACTGTTCTTTGTTCATTTTATTATAAACGATTGCAGTAAGTATAAAAATATTGACTTGAAATATTAATTCAAACAGTGAAAACATTGATATCAGATGAGTTTGGTTCAAAAATTCTCCTTGTTACAATGAGAGCAAGGGTTTTCCTAAACCATGGGTAGAAAAAGCCATATATGATGGGGTTTATGGTGGAGTTAATGTAGCCTAACCAGACAAACACTTCAAAGAGAGCAAGTGGGGTGTAAAAGCTGATGAAAGAATCTATAACAAAGTTTATAAAAAATGGCAACCAGCAAATGATAAAAGCACCAACGACCACACCAAGAGTTTTTGCTGCTTTTCGTTCAGATCGTCGAGAGCTTTTAAACACATTCTCATTATCATGCTGGTTTGCCTCACTGATTGTTCTTACATGCTTTTTTGCAACTACGAAAATCCTAACATACAGTCCAATCATGACGGAACAAGGAAAGAAAAATGTTATTAACGTGTCTAAAACAGACCATAATTTACTGAAAAACAGACTGCAATGTCCTATACAATATATTGATTCTATATATTCCTCCAGTCCTTCCTCATTAGCTTTTGAGTACAGCAGACCATATGAATAGACTGCAATCATAGTCCAACTTATCATCACCATGACCCATGCAATAGGTATGGTTATTCTTGTAGGATACTGAAGTGGATAACAAACAGCCTGATGTCGATCAAAAGCAATACAAACAAGATGCAAAATAGACACTGATGTGAGAAACAAGTCAAAAGAGGAGTGCAGCAAACAGAAGGCATCTCCATAATACCAGCAGCCATCCACAGAACGGATCATACTGAAAGGCATGACCAACAGTCCAAGCAGCAGATCTGCTAGAGCCAGAGACATCACAAGGATGTTAGTGGGAGTGTGGAGCTGTTTGAAGTGCGCAATGGAAATGATGACCACCGAATTTCCTAGAATGGTCACAGTCATTGCAGACACCAATACAAGATACACCACAGTCTGTGTGTAAACATGATGTGTCCCTTTTAGACATGAGTTGTTCACTTCAGGAAAACAAAACTGAGTGGGATCGTATTCTTGTGATGATAAATACATCCTGCCTGTCGTGGTTTCTTCGTCTCTGAAAAGTCAAATCTAAGTTCCAGTTGGACTAGTTAGGCCCTTAAATACACTTCATGCTATTTTCCAACCCTCCCACATCTTCACGACAGCAAATGACCAACAAGCACTCATTAAAAAATACAAATATACACTGGAAAGGTACATAACTCTCACTTGGGCGGTAACCTTTTAAATGGAACTAAAGGTACTTTTTAGTATGTACCTTTAAGACGAGACTGTAAAATTCAGTTCCTGAAGGGCCACTGTCCTGCAGTGTTTTGCCAACCCTAATCAAACACACCTGAACCAGCTAATCAAGGGCTGTATCCAAAACTGCATACTTCCCAACTGTACAAGTGAAAAATATTTAAGAGATTGTGATTTTTAATGCAGCCAAGTTTCTCCTAGCAACTTCCAGGTGTTTTGGAGTTTGTTGGAGTTACACTCTGCAGGACAATGGCCCTCCAGGAATGGATTTTGACACTTGCTGAAGGTACTAATGTACCACTCATGGATAAATCAGATATAAATATGTAGGCTACCTTTGCGCTTTTCTAGTCTAGAGTTCTGCTCAGTGACAGCTTGTACTTTTTTTTCTGATAGTGTACAGACTGGTTTGTCCAGAAAAAAAACATTTGGTCGAGTATAAAAGAAAACTATGCTGTTTTAGCTTAAATAAATCCTATCAAAATGCAGCATCATGGATCATAACATTTAATGCCATTTCAACTGCACAGAGAGACAAAAAGGCAAA
Source organism: Carassius gibelio (assembly GCF_023724105.1). NCBI lineage: Eukaryota > Metazoa > Chordata > Actinopteri > Cypriniformes > Cyprinidae > Carassius > Carassius gibelio. The sequence goes on from NC_068415.1 coordinate 4,175,152, forward strand.
CAAGCTTGGCAAACATGTTACATTAGGGGTGGCCAACATTTGTTCTGGAGAGCCACAGTACTGCAGAAATTAGCTCCAAGCTTGATAAAAATGTACCTGCCTTCAGCTTTCTAATAACTTCTAGACCTTGATTAGTTGGTTCAGGGGAGTTTGAGGTTAGGGTTGAAGCAAAACTCTACAGGACTGTGGCTCTCCAAGACCATTTTTGGCCACCTCTGTGCTACATACTGTAAATATTATAAACATTTTTACCTTCAGTCTTATTTTTAGCCCTTAACATTAAAGTTGTATTGGGCCCAATTCATTAACCTGTCCTTTACAAACATAGAATATTTAATTTTCCTCCATTTTATCAAGGTAACAGTGTCTGTGCAAACTACAATCTTCAGCATTATAATCTAATAATAATAAAAACAATCTCTGGAACTGAACACGTGAGCAAAGATGGGCACAAGAAGATAATTTATTTCAAAGGAAATACCACTGAGAAGATCAAAAACACAGAGGGATGACTTTCTCCTGGAAAGCTTTTAAAGACCTTATTTAGCTTGAATAAAAACCTACTGAAGAAATATGCAGTGAACAAAAATTGTCTGAATCTTCAAATCAGAATTCATGTCTTTCCACATTCGGCATGAAATCTGTATTTAACATCCAAAGTGTGTCAGAGAACTGACTTTAGATCACCATTTAATTTTGCACAGTTTAAGCATCTGATTTTACACTGTATTTATTTATGTGATTTGCAGAGGTTACAAAGTATCAATGTCATGCACATATGAAAATGGAATCAAACAGTAAAGACACTGATATCAGAGGAGAAAGAGATTTTCTAAACCATGGGTAGACATGGTCATATATGATGGGGTTTATGGTGGCGTTAACGTAGCCTAACCAGCCAAATGCATCAAAGAGAACCAAAAGAGTAGAAAGGTTGATATAAGGATCCATCAAAGAGTTTATAAAAATGGTAACTTGCGAATAATATAAGCACCCACGACCACACCGAGAGTTTTTGCTGCTTTTCATTCAGATCGTCGGGAGCTTTTAAACATATTCTCTTGTTCGTGCTGGTTTGCCTCACCGATTGTTCTAATGTGCCTTTTAGCAACTACAAAATTTTTTGCATACAGACCAATCATTTGGAACACGGCAAGAAAAACGTTAGTAATGTGTCTAAAACTGACCACAATGGATTGAAATACAAAGTACAACTTCCCATACAGTATATTGACTCCAGAGTTTCCGCTAGAAAAAAATGGTGCCGGTCAGGTTTCCTTTTCCGGACATTTTGATGATATGCCGGTCAAGTATCGCCTCTTAATTAGTCAAGGTGAGGAAAACTGGAGGCAGGCTATGTAACGTAAAAAATGACATAATCAGGCCGCCGAATGCAACATGTTTATTAGCCTAACTTTCAAATAGACGGAAAAAAAAAATTTCCTACTATGGTTCATTTCTTCATTCGGATCTATTTGCGATCCATTCCATTCTAAACAAACAAAGCATATGTTTCGTCCTTGTTTAATTATAGATTAAGATAATAATTCATAAATGCACGCATAATTATCAGTGAACTTGATAAAAGTTGCAGATATGTTTTACATGCATGCACAAACAAATGCCTTTCAACTTATTTGTGCAAAATTCAGAATGAAATGAATGTGCAGCAATTTGTACAAATAGAGATTCTAGGTCTACTATACATGTTGTAGCCATTAAATAAGCTTATTTAGTTTAATATTTGTTAAAATATTATGTTATTTTTTAATTTATGTTGATTATGAAAAGTGAACCGCACGAGTAAGATAAGATGTGCAATATCGAGAGACATGGAGCGGGTCAGACATGATTTTGACCACTTAATTAAGTTTTGTTTAGTAGAAATACTTTTTTGAAGTGAATTTCGTTTTGTATAAATTGTATCTTAATTTTAATAATTTTTTTTATCAACCAATTGCCTGGATTTAATACATAAGAAGCAAATATAGCAGACGACAGGCCTAATCATGCAGGCGCCCTCGCGGCCACTTGCATTGCTAGTGAACTGGAGTGCATCTCATCCTAATTTAACGAAACTCAGCGTAGGCCTCACAGACATGAAATATATCTTAAGAAAGCTTGAAATGTCTTTGTAACAATTTAAAACGAATTTTTTTTTTTACCTATGCTAATTACACATTAAATTCAGGTAGGCTACTGAGTCGCTGCCCTCAGTGCCCAGAAAAGCGCTGAAACGGAGATGAAAGGGGAACCCGTTTTTATTTATTTATTTATTTTTTTGGCTTATTTTAACTGGCCCATCCAGTTTTCTGGAGGCCCACCTACAATCAAAATCCGGGCGCCGCTAGTGCTTCGCAGCGGTCTGATATCAAGAAATAACAGACCGCATTCCACATTGGAATTCAACCAAGCCATGTAATAATGTTTAATAACTTTCAAACGAGCCTGTTCCTTCATAACATAGCCAAAGTTCGGTGTATTTTTGCTTTATACATTTTAGGCTTATTCTCAAATTCAGATTGTGTTAGGGGGGGCGGGATTATTAGGCAATTTTATTCGGACAATTTGACCGGAGAGATTTAATTTTGTCGGACATTTCATTTTTTTTCCGGCCAATGTCCGGCAATTACCGGACAACGGAAACCCTGATTGACTCACAGCAGTGATGCGCTGGTTGATCCAAAATGAGCGGGTGCCTGCGGTCGCCCGGGGTTGCCCGCGGTTATGGGTCATCCAAAAATATTTTTAATGATATTCGGGTCGCGGTCGGTCGGGTCCTTTGAAATAAAATTAACATTTTTGAAATACATAGGCCTACACTTTGTTGGCTGAATAACTGGCATGAAGATGACGCATGAGCTCAGTCTGCACGTAGAGATGGAGGCGGCAAACACTCTAAAAACGGCTGGGTTATTTTTTAACCCAAAATGCTGGGTTGAGTCTGTTGGGTCATTTTGTTGGGTTATTTAATTTCTTTTTAAACACTTTTGGGTAGTTTCAATTTACCAGGTGTTGGGTTAAACCTGCAGGGTTGCGTCGCTGGGTTGTTTCAGGCCAGCGCTGGGTTATTTAACGCGCCTTGAAGATGTTTAAATCGCTCCCCAACTGTCATTTTGGAAGAACAACGGGGCAAAGCCACGGCTTTCTACTGTTTTAAGGTAAGTTTATTTAATGTTTTCAATAATAATTATTTTAAATTGGCAGAATTATAACTTTTTTTTGCAGCAACAATACTGTTAAACGTCTACAGGCCAACATTATTTACGTTAAATGATGAACTGTTTACCTCAAACGGCCAACCTACGTTACGCGACTCGCATAATCGTGTTAAGGTATCTGAGACGACAGATTAATAAAGTTTTATTAAGTTTCAGACAGTGACTGATGGCTGAAATATGCGAATACCTGTGAAAATAGAGGAAAAAGTAGTTTCTGACACTGAAAAGCGAATTTGATATTTAAGTGAGTCAAATGAGTTCAAAAAGTGAATACGACTTTCTGCTCTAATGTAAACGCCTGCAGTTGTCCATATCGACATTTAAATCATACAAATTACGTACAATATAGTCGGACCGCAGGTCTAAAAGAACCGACGACCCAGTTCAAGTAAACCGGTTCAGTAATTCTCGAACAAAGTGATTCCCGGAAAATAATCGACGTCTCAGGGCATTTCAAAGTGCGCGCACGCAGGCCACGCACAGCGAGTGACGCTGGCCGCGTTAGTGAAGTGATTTGATGCTTTTGTGGTTTATAAAGTCTTTTTACATACAAATTATAATTCAAAATGTGTTTTTTCCTGTCAGAAAAGCGCATGGATACATTTGTGAGAGAAAAACTCGTCGAGTGCAGTCTTATTGAGGCGTCTAACGGTAAGTTCGTGTTTATTATACATTTTAGCTACATAATTGTTTGTCTGTGATAATCAACTAACGTTAACCCTCACGTAACTTAAACGCACATATATTTTTATTTCGTGCTATAGTTAAAGCTGCACCAGAATGTACCTAATTTATGAGCGTAAACATCATATATTAATTTTCCAGATCGTGTTTTTGACTTGTCCTTATCACTTTGGTACATCTGTAAGTTTTTATATATGGACTGTTTTACCTACGTGACTTGTCATAGAAATGTCTGTGTGCGCATGCAGTGTGATCTCCCTTATCTGTGCCAGTGACTGTGTGTGTTTGATATAGCCAGCATATTAACATAAAACTGTGATTTATAATGACTGGAACATCCCATTGATTAGACAGTTTGAAAGCACACCTTTCAGCCAATCACTAGAGCAAATTCTGCTTCTGTAGACCAACTCATAGGTGAATTTAACTCATAATCATGATGGGTCAATTTCATGATTAACTTCACACAGTTAATTGAACTGAATCACTGTTATTAAAACAATTTGTATTTTTCCTTTTTTTAAACTTTATTTTAAAGGTTGGAACAAACATGGAATTCCTTAACTGAGCAGAGTCCACAAAACCCCATCCAATTGTCATGGCGATTTAAAAATGTCAGCAGATCTCTGAGGCATTGATCATAATCAATGGACAGGTAAGGATATGCTGCACTATTTTCAAAAGGAATTGCAAATTGTATATTTAATTGTATTTTTCCACATGTGGACATATACATTGTGAAATAGTCCAAACTCAATTGAAAAGCATTTGTATTTCAGATGCCTTACACAGAAAGCTGTCAATTTGTGTCAAGGGTGGGACTATACTATGGGGCGTGTTTGTATTGGGAGATATTTTGTAGTTTTTACCCCAAATCTCTCACTGTTTGCACTCTGATGCACGTCAGCAAACAACATTGCAGTTCTACTCTTATTTACCTAGCTGCATCTTACCCTATATTTTATACCTCAGGTGAAAAGCATTTGGTTAATGGTGAATATTGACCAATAGTACCATGTGGCTCTAACGGTTAGCAGGGGATAGTAGCTGCATTTGGGGTAAAAATGACAGAATTATTTATTGTGTGAGGTGCCAAGAATATAGGAAGATCCGGGTTTCACTGTCTGTTCTTTATCACACATCTCTCGGAGTGGCAGCTGCCTTTAGTAGGGCCTTAACCTCCATTGTTCAAAGCATTTTGCACAGTTGTCTTTGAGTGACGTCACCTCCCAATACAAACACTCTCCATAGTATGGTCCCACCTCTGACAAAAATTGACAGTTTTCAATGTGAGGCATTGGAAATTCAGATGCTAAAGATTCCATTTGAGTTTTGGCAGGTAACATGTGCGACACAGTGAAAAAACAGACATGGTAATTCATAAAACCTCATGTACTTGTTCTTATGTTGCATCTATGCTAACATTAGTCTGTTTCTCTCTTATTCCAAGGTCACCGTAGCCACACGTATCCAGTACGTATCCAGACCAGATGGAGATCATCATCTAGAAAGGACCTCTACATCCCTGAAAGACAGCGGAGACCAGGACAACTAGAGCCCAGATACAGATCCCCTGTAAAGACTAGAGGTGCTCCGATCACGATCGGCCGATCGTTATGCGTATATTCTCAGTAAAGCCGGTTTTCTAATCAGCCGTTAATTCCATCAGGTGCGTGATTTCACATAGAGCAGCTGTTACTACACAGAGCCGTTGTTAATAGAGAAGATGCGCAAATCACGTTAATTTTCAGCGTTTATTGGCCCATCTTCTCAGTTAACAACGGCTCTGTGTAGTAACAGCTGCTCTATGTGAAATCACGCACCTGATGGAATTAACGGCTGATTAGAAAACCGGCTTTACTGACGAAATGCGCATTAACGATCGGCCGATCGTGATCGGAGCACCCCTAGTAAAGACCTTGTCTCAGAGGAGCACCAGGACAAGACCACAGGAAACAGATGATTCTTCTGCACAATCTGACTTTGCTGCAGCCTGGAATTGAACTGCTGGTTTCGTCTGGTCAGAGGAGAACTGGCCCCCCAACTGAGCCTGGTTTCTCCCAAGGATTTTTCTCCATTCTGTCACCGATGGAGTTTTGGTTCCTTGTTTTTCTTTAGTTGGGGACAATTAATATCAAGCGATATCATTCACTTGATTGCACAGAGGGACGATACATCACTGAATCAATGACGAATTGACTTTAACTAAAAACTGAGTGTTTACTTTTGTCCCTTTGCATTATTATACACTATTTTCCTATTTAATACTGTAAAGCTGCTATGATGCAGTATTTGATCAATATGACAGGCTTATTACTCATAATACATGGAAAATACAGCTACAAACTGACTTTGTTTTTCCATTTGAAATTTGGCAGTCACTGTGCATTCATGAAAACTGAAACCATAATTTTTGTTCAGTGTTTTTGAAACAGTGTTTTTGTTCGAGATTTGCAATTGTGTTTGGATTGTCACAATTTGTCACATGTGGAAAACGCAATTGAAAATATGATTAGCAATTCCTTTTGAAAATTGTCCTTCCATAGACAGGCTCTATAGCAGAGTACACTGCTCTCAGGTGTAGATCTTTGCTTCAGAGCTTAAGTGTTTGACAATAGTACACCCAAAAAAAAAATTGTCACTAATTATTCACCCTGGTCTGAAAGCTCTCGAATATCAACGAAAATATCTTAACTTGTGTTCTGAAGATGAACGAAGGGCTTACGGGTTTGTAACGACATGAAGTTGAGTAATAAATGACAGAATTTTCATTTTTGAGTGAACTATATGTTGAACTACCCTAAGTAGTGCACATCTACCTACGTAGTAGTCTTTATATACTTGATATAAATTTAAGGACATCTTTAAATGATTTTACATTTAAATTTAAAGAATGTTAATTGTCAATGTCATTTCACTGTGTATTTAAATAGCTAAAAATCTCAAAATGTAATAGTTAAACAGCTAGACACAGGTCATTCAGAAATAATTTTCTTATTTATTGCAACTGTATTTCTGTGATTTTTATTTATTTATTTTGCATTTGCTGGAAACAAAAAAAGGGAAAATTCCATGTTTGTCGTTGGTACAAATTTTTGAATGTCAGATGGCATTAAAAATATTTTTCAACAGTCTAAATAACCTGTATTCTTCATTATTTATTAATCCATGATTGCTTTGTTAAGCAAAAGTGAAATTATGGGAATAACCCAGCAAGAATAACCCAGAATCATAAAAATGCAAACCCACAAATGGTAAAAATGACTCTATCTTGGGTTTTCTCAATAACCCAGCATGCTGGGTTAAAATGTGTAAACCAGCATGCTGGGTTACTTTAACCCAGCATGTGTTCTGTCCAATATTTACCCAGTGCTGGGTTGCCAATTGGGTTATTTTTAACCCAGCCATTTTTAGAGTGAAGAAGACTGCATGGGGAGCAACAGCGCTGTTTTTGGTAAAACATGATTTTGACGACTTATAGAAAACTATTTTTAAAAGATTTCCGTTTTGTATAAATTGTATCTTAATTTTGATCAATGTTTTATCAATCAGCTGCCCATATTTAATAAAAAAGAAGCAAATATATAGCGAAGCAGACAATGTAATAAGGCGCCGGAAGGTTTATTAATCAATAAAATGACTCCTTGCATATTTTCGAACCAGCAGGCCATTCTGGGTTGAGTGAGACCCCACGGAATGAGTGAGCGGATCGGGATATTCAGAAATACGCTCTCCACTCACGAGCTCTGATCGGAATAAACCCGAGCCTCACTGTCTGCTGACCTTGCAGAAACATACAAATAGACATAGCCAGACTAGACTATTTTAGTACAAACTATGAGCTTACTGACGATTTTTTATAATTCTTGACAAAATTATGATATATTAAGTTTTTTTTTTGCCTAGTTAGTTTTGCCTACATCCTATGGCCCAATGACGCTACGATGAGCATTTAGTGCTTTTAAAAAATGCGGGTCAGTAAGCGGGGTTTTTTTTGCGGTCCGAGCTGCGGGCGGTTTAGTTGAAAATGTTGGTCGGGTGCGGGTTATTAATAGGCTACATTGACCCGCGCATCACTGACTCACAGTATTCTTCCAGTCCTTCCACATTTGATTTTGAATACACTAAGCCATAAGAATATAATGCAGCTATGCTCCAAATTATCATCACCATGACCCATGCGACAGGTATGGTTATTCTTGTAGGATACTAAATCAGAAAACTAACAGCCTGATGTCGATCAATAACAATACAAATAAGATAAGATTTTTTAAACTTCACTCCTTATTCCGTATTATCTAATTAGCAAAATCAGAATGAGACAACTCCAGATGCTCTGAGGTGAAAGTTTTCACTCCTGTAGGGATCAATCAGAGTCAGAGTGTGATTCTTTTGGAGTTTAATGAGGACAGGTGTGAATTTTTGCCGATAAACAGCAGGATATATTGCAAACATGTTTATCACATTTAATAAGTCCCTCAGCTCACAAACATATTTAGATGAAGGAGAGATAAATCTAACCACCAGTTATTTCCACAACTGGATTTCTCAAGAGTCAGAAATTACACAGGTATTATGTTTCAATGGAGGAATCAAAAGTATATTTGATAAGGACTTTAGCACATTCTAATAAAAGATTTGTATCATGTAAATTAAAATCACATATAAACTCAAACTGACACAGATTCGCTGCCTGAATGTATTCTTTTTAAACACATTAACATTTTCAAGACAATCAGTCCACTCCTTCAAAGGCCTTATTTTAATCCTGAATGCACAGAAATATTACATTTTCACACTTTTACATGACAGGAAATGATTCAGAAAATAATGTATGTTCTGCATTGTAAAAATACTTCAGTGAAATTCACCTAGAGTTTACTTCAAACATTAAAGGTCTCATATTTCATCTGAAGTGCTTCACTGACCCTGTTAAAGGGACAGTTCACCCCAAAATGAAAATTTGATGTTCATCTGTTTAGCCCCAATGAATCCAAGATGTAGGTGACTTTGTTTCTTCAGTAGAACACAAACCAAGATTACTGACACCAATTTCTCAAATGTACCATTTACACTCTGGCTGCATCCGAAAATGTAAAAATGCTACCTTCAGAGCAGAACCTGATTTTACCAAGTGAGACATGTTCCTGGGACAACATCTTTGTTGTCCCTGGAACAACATTGTGATTAACCAATCAGATTTGAAGAACCAGTTTATAGATCTTGTGAAGTTTATGCTTAAAATCACTGTTTGTTGCTTGTACATCAATGTCATTCATCTATCATTTCCTCTGATTTTAGGGATAACTCATGGTTAGGGCTAGGTTTAGGTGTAGGGAAATGGTCAAGAATATATTTTTGGAGTAAAATGTTGTTCCAGGGTCAACAAAATATGTTGACCTAGGAACACATCTAACTCAGCAAAATCAGGATGTGCGCCTTCAGAGGACGCATTCCAAAGTAGGAAGGCATCAAGACTTATAAGTCTGCGATCCACTTTAAAGCAAGAAGCTCCTGCTGCTGAGAACACGCATAGAAGGACGCGCTCAGAAGAACATAACAGTTTAGACAATGCGTGAATCAGAGGTAAAATAAATAAATAAATACTGTTCAGTTTCTTGCACAAACCGACCGTTTTGTGTTTTCACACATCAATGTATCATCATGAGCTGCAGGGTCTAATTTGGTTTTGTTTGTGCTTGTTTTTTTTATTTTTGTATTGTATGTTTTAGCTGTGATTCCATCCAATTACATTATATGAGCGATAGACTGAAACAGTTGGACTTAAATATCTCAGTCTGTGTTCTTCTGAAGAAACAAAGTCACTAACATCTTGGATTCCTTGGGGATAAGTAGATAAACAAACACCCAACAAATGTTTGGGTGAACTATCCCTTTAAGCATTTTTGGGCAAAACTTTTTATCAAGATGGAACAGCTGTATGTGCTAAAAAATTTAAACTTTTTACAAAATAAATATAAAAAGAGTTTATATTAACAAACCTGATTCCCAAAACGTTGGGACACTGTACAAATTGTGAATAAAAACAGAATGCAATGATGTGGTTTCAAATTTCAATATTTTATTCAGAATACAACATAGACGACAAATCAAATGTTTAAACTGAGAAAATGTATAATTTTAAGGGGAAAATAAGTTGATTTTTAGTTTCATGGCATCAACACATCTCAAAAAAGTTGGGACAAGGCCATGTTTACCACTGTGTGGCATCCCCTCTTCTTTTTTCAAACAGTCTGCAAACGTCTGGGGACTGAGGAGACAAGTTCCTCAAGTTTAGCAATAGGAATGTTGTCCCATTCTTGTCTAATACAGGCTTCTAGTTACTCAACTGTCTTAGTTCTTCTTTGTCGCATTTTCCTCTTTATGATGCACCAAGTGTTTTCTATGGGTGAAAGATCTGGACTGCAGGCTGGCCATTTCAGTACCCGGATCCTTCTTCTACACAGCCATGATGTTGTAATTGATACAGTATGTGTCTGGCATTGTCATGTTGGAAAATGCAAGGTCTTCCCTGAAAGAGACGACGTCTGGATGGGAGCATATGTTGTTGCAGAACTTGGATATATCTTTCAGCATTGATGGTGCCTTTCCAGGCAATGTATTCTGGAAATATTCCTTGGCCTATGTTGTGATTTCCATTACAGAAGCATATCTCTATGTGATGCAGTGCCATCTAAGGGCCCAAAAATCACAGGCATCTAGTATGGTTTTTCCGGTCTTGACCTTTACGCACAGAGATTGTTCCAGATTCTCTGAATCTTTGGATGATACTATGCACTGTAGATGATGATAACTTCAAACTCTTTGCAATTGTTCTCTGAGAAACTCCTTTCTGATATTGCTCCACTATTTTTCGCCGCAGCATTGGGGGAATTTGTGATCCTCTGCCCATCTTGACTTCTGAGAGATACTGTCACTCTGCTAATTGACCTAATAAGTTGAAAATTGGTCCTCCAGCTGTTCCTAGAATGTACTTTTAACTTGTCTGGCCTCTTATTGGTACCTGTCCCAACTTTTTTGGAATGTGTAGATCTCATGAAATACAAAATGAACCAGTATTTGGCATGACATTTCAAAATTTCTCACTTTCAACATTTGATATGTTATCTGTATTCTATTGTGAATAAAATATAAGTTTATGAGATTTGTAAATTATTCCATTCCTTTTTCTTACAATTTGTACAGTGTCCCAACTTTTTTGGAATCGGGTTTGTATTATCTTTAAATTTTTTTATAGTTCTTAAAATGCAATTATGCATACTTTATGAAAGGTTTTCTTATTTTAAAATTCTACGCCTGTGTCTGGAAAAGGGGCAAAACTATAAAACATACACATAAAATACATTTTAAAACAACCAAATATAAACAATAAATACATGATAAAAATCAATCCAAGAAGTTGATATCTGCTAATTGTAATAACTATCAAATATCTAGGAACATAATAGCACCAAAATGAAGAAAAATAGTATGTTTTACAGACTACATTAGTTGATTTATGTAACTCAGTATCAAAATCGAGGGAAATCTCATAGGAAAAGCTTTTCTGTTGTTGATAGATGATGGATGATGGATGTAGTGACAGTAGTGATGCAATGCAGGAGGGGTGAGGATATAAATAAGTGCTTTCTGCATGTTCACTCTTTTGTAGACAGGTAAGGTATGTCATCAATGTTTAATAGAGTGATTCATGTTCAAGTTGCAGTGCTTATAATGTTTTTGTGTAGTTATGGCTATGAAATCTAACTATTAGATTGCTGTTAAGATTATAAGAAAAACAGTGAATTATTTCCTTTTAAATAAATGTGTGTTTGTTTGTTTTGAACAGCCACATCCAGCTGGTCATGGACCTAAACAATTCAACTCAAACTAGGATTGACCGTGGGCCTGTTCTCTGTTTTGAGTCATCCAACAACTCATGTGAGAGATTCGTCTACCCTTCAGAGATTCAGATTTTGCTTTATTTGTTCTTCAGTGCCATTGCGCTTACCACAGTATGTGGAAACCTGGTGGTTATCATCGCCATCATTCATTTCAAGCAGCTCCACACACCAACAAACTACCTCACCCTTTCTCTGGCCGTGGCCGATCTTCTCATCGGAGGGTTTGTGATGCCTCCCAGCATGCTGCGATCTGTTGAGACTTGCTGGTACTTGGGAGACGTGTTCTGTAAAATACACAGCAGTGTTGATATTATGTTATGCATCACATCTCTTTTGCACATATCTTTCATCTCAATCGATCGCTATTATGCCGTCTGTCATCCACTTCAGTACCGAAATAAAATCACACCTCCCATTTCCCTCATTATGATTTCCCTAAGCTGGGGTCTTGCTGCTTTTGTTGGATTTGCTATGGTGTTTCTACAACTTAACATTATGGGTGATGAGGAGTTTTATTTCACTAATGTAGACTGTAAAGGAGCCTGTATCATCTTTCAAACTGCAGCAGCCAGCACCATTTCCTCATTTCTTGCTTTTGGCCTTCCCGCAATAATCGCTGTCAGCATTTATCTAAAAATTCTCCTTGTTGCACAAAAACAATCAAAGTCTATACAGCATTCAGCAAATATGGGCAAGAAAAACTGTGAATCTATTAATAAAAGTGAGGGGAAGGCCACAAAAACACTGGCTATCATCATGGGGGTATTTTTTGTCAGCATCTCACCCTTTTTCTTCTGTAATCTAGTAGATCCTTTTCTTGATTACACAATACCACCAACCGTTTTTGATGTTTTTTTGTGGATTGGATATTTGAATTCTCTGTGTAACCCTTTTGTGTATGCATTCTTTTATAGATGGTTCAGAAAAGCTCTGAGAATCATTCTTTTGGCCAAAATATTTCAAGCAAATTCTTCACAACTTGACTTGATGGAAAGACATGATTAGGAATGACTATCTCTTGTAAATAATTTTTATTTAAATTTAAGAAGACAGAAATGTCCTGCTTACATGTTTTAATATTTATATAACTATAATTTCATCTCTGCACAGTAAAAATGATGCCAAAAAAAACAGATGACACATGCATTATTTATACTGAGCCACTACCTGAGATGTCTGCAGATAAAATTTTGCCTATATAATCCTTTATAATATGAACAAGTGTCAAAATGCATCACTGTGTGTCATTATTCTTTAGACACCCATCCATTACATTCATAACGTTCAGTTTTACAAGCAACTCTAAATATTTCAATATGCCAATTAAATCACTTATTCACAATATTACACAACATTTTTTTAAGTCTGTCAAGAGTAGAATTTCTTCTTTCTAAGCAGACTACTTCTCCTT